>NW_027514089.1:0-99289 GCF_048772815.1 Callospermophilus lateralis
CAATGCCCTTCTGGGCTTCAAATCTTACCTAGATTTCTTTTTTCATACTTATATTTCACCTTTAACCTCTTCTTAAAAATATCACAGGTTCTCTATACCATTATTCATCCAGCAGAATGATTCCTAACCCAAATTGAACATGTTATTAATCCTAGCCATACAGATTTTCTCAATCTAACTTTACAGAAGAGAAGGGACACAGTTATTCTTACTATAGAAATGTAGGGGATCTTTCACCTGCTGAGAACCTCAAAGGTCCATGCAGAAATGATCCCTGGAGAAGATGTATGCAGCTATGAAGGACCTGAGAGAGCAAGAGTCATCATCCCTGGCAAACATCTTGATCTGAATGGTCTGAATGAGCCATTCTCTTCTCAATGTAGAGAATGTGGACCAATCCAGGCCTGAGTAGAGAGCTGTTCCCAGGTAGCTATGGTTGATATACCATTCCAACTTGTGAAAGTGTCACAGGAAGTAGGGGCAACCTCCATCTCATGGGACTCTTGGAAGCAACTGTTAGAACATATGGTTACCAAAGCAGTGACCTCATTCAGTTCCTGATGGAAGTGACCTCACCTCACTTCCTTGTTGATGGAACTCTCTGAAATTGGGATCCAGGAAGCCAGGCATCCAGAGCCAGACCCAGTCCCAATTTCAGTGTCCTCACTTGAATGGAATCACCAAGGAGAGGGTCAGTCATTCTTGGTACCTACTGATGTGAGGATGGGCAAATACCAGGAAAGCTCTGAAGAGGCTCCTGTCCTGAAAAAACAGATAGTGGCTCACCCCTGGCTACTGAAAACCTCAGCGAGTTGGCCAAGGGACCAGATGTGAGACAGGACAGGCCATGTCTGGGAAAGATAGTATGGCCCACCAGTTAGAGAACACTCCAGATAGTCACAGACCTACTTGGTGGAAAGAGGTGCCTTTGTGGGTGTGGGTGTGAGTTTGTGGTTATGTCTCATGTTCTGAGAATAGGTAGGAAAGGCGGTTTGTTTTGTTTTGCCTGGACTGATTCTAAAATGTCATTTGACAAGGCAAGTGTTTCTATATCTGTGTATCCCACTGTGTCTGTGGATGTAGACATTAGAAAAGAGAATGCATCAATGAATGTTTCCTATGCAATAGAGAGCTTTCTAGCATTCATCCTGCCCAATTTATGAATAGAGTGTGACTAGCCTTATTGATGTGCAATACTTGCTATCTTCCTAAGTTCCTGTTTTCTTTCTGAATTCTGTCCACTCTACAGAATAGGCTCATGGATTTGTGTCCAAGATATGTACCACCTCCAAGCTCTGTCACATGGACATGTACTGGATAGCTGAAGGGAATGGGAGCATTTCAGAAAACTCAGATATCAGTGTGAGCAGAAAAGTCTCAATGAAGAAACCCTGCGTGGCGCCATTTGCTTACCTAATGTTCTGTTGCCCTGAATGTCAGGAATGTCTTTGCCTCATGCCACCCTTTTGTGAAGCCTGAAGAAAACAGTTTTCAAATGGTAATGAATGGGCATCACCTGTGCCTCGTTGCTTAAAATGCTTTGGAAAAGCATGTGTCTGAATAAGGCTCTTCACCCTGTGTGAGGCTGTGGCTTAGATTCTTAGCACCTGATGGATCTAAATAAAGATCCTATATGTGCATCCAAAACCGAAATGGCAAAAAGATCAGTCATTGTGTATGAAGTCTTTTGCCTTCTTCTGTTAGGTTCCTGACCTCCATCAAGTGATAATAGGGATCCTTTGGGTCAAATGAGTTCTACAAACCCTTGCAGAGGTGCTTGGGGTACCTTCTGACTCCAAATCACATAAAGAATCTATACCTGACTGTCAGTAGGCCTCAAATTGGAGAAGCAGAGCAGTATTAATGGCAGGCCTATTTGATCACTCCTGGTTCACAGGAAGGGTGTCCAGGCCACTCTGACTTTAGGCAAATGAGTGGCAAGGGAGATTATCTTTGACACTGTCTTGAGCTGCGCCCCTCATAAAAATCACCAGCCGGAGTTAATTATGAGTGCGTATATGGAAGAAGATGAGGGCTATGTGGGAGGGTTTTGGTTTTAATTGTGGTCATTTGTGTGGCGGTTGCAAGGGATGACTGGGTCCACCTGGGCTTGAACTCTGGCGTGATTCAACTTAAAGACTAAGTTCTGAAACTGACCTCAGAGAAGTATTGCCATGAATTGTGTTGGGATTTTAGGAGGCCACTCATGAGAGTTGCCCTTGGAAACTGATCTAGGGCTAGGGTTGCTTTCCACAGAGCACTGGGAATCTAAGCCAGGATATCACATGATTTTATTCTGAAAAACTTGGCAGCAAGAGTTGAGAGGCAAATCACACATGAACCTCACATTGTAGACCTCAATGGGCCTGGCTTCATGTGACCTTTTGGCCACTCTTTTGGAAGCCTTGCCTGTGAGAGTTTTCCAGAGCTTTTTTTGAAATGAGCTTCCTCACATTTAATGGTTCCTGAATAAATTGAAACCCACAGTGCCCACCACTTCATCCTTGAAAAATGGCTACATAAATACCATGAAATTATTGAAATTTCCATGAACAGGTGCACTGGAGAATCTTTGGGTCTCCTGTTGCTGATCATGAGTGTACCAAACAGTGCCTTGATTGACTGGGTTTCATGAAAATGGTGTAGAACAGAGATGCCAGTAAGTTGGAGCCTGCTGAGTAGTGGGCTTAGAGCAGTGGTGGGGAGGAGTGTGATAAAACATCTGTGGTGGGGCCACGTGGATCTGCCATTGGCTTCCAAATGGCTTGTGACTGACATGGTGCAACCAGCAGACCCTTAAAGTAAAGGCATCTTGTTATATACAGAGGTTTCAGGTCAATGTTCAGAATCAGGTTGCTATAGTCAAGGGGGCAAGCTCTATGGGATAGATGCCTGGTTGGCGCATTCTCTTGCTGACCATGACCCACCACACGTGACAGAACTCCCTCCAGCATTGTGTCCCAGTTGAACTCTGGTGTTTCATGAAGCAAATACCAAACTCCCAGTGCAGCAGCAATAAACAAAAGGAAAATTCCAGGATGACCAAATGGCTTCACAGTCCACGGGGGGGAGACACTTAATTCCCAATGGCCACAGTTTTCCTTCAAATAGAGAATACAGCACTGCTGCCTCATGTTCATTGGAAAATAAGAAACCATATCTTCCAGGTCACATAGATGCAGACCCAGCTTTGGTGGTCTCACTACAAAGGAAGCTAAAGCTCCTGACAACAACATATATTTCATGTGCCCAAACTCAGAGGCTGTTTCTCAAGAAGTCTTTAATCCAGCAGAACTCCATGTTTGTGGCCTGTTTACACTGTCACTTACTTTTGGAAACTCCTCTACCACCTCCAAGGTTGTGAACTCCTGAGCATGTTCCATTCCAGATATATAGTCAGAGATTTTCAAACTCTTCTCCTCTAATTGTGTCTCACTTTGGGTAATGGTTATGTCAATGCATTGTTCTGGATGAGTGTGGAAGGATTATTTTGTAGCACATATTCACCTTCCCATTGGATTCATTTTTCATTTTTTTTTTGGAAATACTGAATCCCTGACACTCACCCATACCCTAATAGACTCTGACTACTAATCTTAATATGATGGAGAGAAATAACCCAAACAGATTGGAAATTCAAGCAGTTCAGAGTAGGCATGGTGTACAGTTGGACTTGCCTTTTGCATGATAAAGTGTAGCTGTTATAAATCTAGTCAATTTTTTGTTGAAATATGTCTCCATGTGTTTTTAAGTTAACAAATATATGAATTCCTGTCTCCCTTTCTCTGTAGCCTATTCAGCATATGTAATTTTATATGCACATATAGATTCCTACGTGGTATCACATGTACATTCTTTTGAGAAGGCTGATTTGGCAGATACAAATTGTGAGCAGAGATCACTCCTACTAAACGCTGTTGGAACTGAAAATTCAAATTATGGGTGAATTTCCTAGTTGAACAACATTATACATAAATCCAAGTTCAGTAAAATAAATATATTTGGATCTGTGGATGATATATATTTCAAGATGAATTTCGATTGGCATATATATTGCTAATTTTTAGTGTCTGTGATATATATATATATATATACACACACACAAACACACACACACACTCTCCAGATTTTTCAAAATATGAAATATATGTGTCTTATTATACATTCTATAAATTTATTCATGTTTATGTGTGTGGATTTATAATCAACATTTCACAAGATTTTTCTCAGAAATATTCATCCACCCGAAATACGTATTGTTTCCTAGTACTGACAACTAACTTCAGTGAATGGTGCATTCAAATCCGAATATTTCTACAATACCTCACCCAGTTTAACATCAATGCAAGTAGATTCCTATGGGATATGATGTTTGTTTTGACATTCATTTTTATTCAACACTGGTACTTTACTATTTCTTCAGGTTATGCACATCATAGGATATATATTTCATCCACAATTTCGCAAAAATTTGGCATTGATTTCAATTTCAATCACTTCCTGTTTCAGAACACATGTATTCCTCCAGGTTTCTTGACGGGTCTTTTCATGAGACTTCTTTCCAAACACATTATTTTCGATTCCCATAATCACTTTTGAAGCAATACTCACAAACCCTTCATGATAATCCATAACACTAATGTTAACATTAGATGTAGAACTGGTTGGAATGAATGAATGTATATCAATATAAGATTTCTTACATATTTTCAGATATCAATTCAATCCATTTTTTAAAGTGGAATCAGTTATATTATTTATTCACAGTATCGTCTATTCATGCATTATCTCTATATTCATAGACACAGGGTACACCTCATTGTACCCCCAATACTAATTTATACGTCTTCAAAATATTGCTCCAAGAAATGGTGGAAGAAATACCCATGTCACCTGATCTACATATACAATTCATCACAATAATATTCAGGACACAAAAAGCAAATGTCACACTTATGATTGTATCAAACCTAAATGGAAAGTGAACATGGATTACTAAAAACATCCATGTCCAGGTTGCCTAATGCTCTCATTTGAAAATCCTATTGGTGACTCCATATTTGTTTCTTCCAAAGATTATATATTCAAACTCAACCCTGTTGAAAAAGTCTAATCCTGTCATTCACTTTATACTTTGCCTGATTTTGTAATGTCTTTATTGATATCTTCTTTCCTTCATATTTTGCACAGTTCATCATTGTGACTGAATCTTCACATGTGGTGACACATATATTTACTCTCTAAAACCCTATTGCTAAAGAACATTTGTTCCAAATACTATATCCACTCTTCTTTCTAAACCTATCTTCCTAATCCTAACTTCTATCACTTTTTGACTGGATGTTCTCTTCTACATTCAATCATCCAAGGTACAAGGTCGTATGCAATTGTATATCGATTTATCTGAGACATCTGTGCAGAACCTAATTCAACGCTACGTATCCTAATCCAGGGCCCAATGACATTTTGGGCTTCAAATCTTACATAGATTTCTCTTTTCTTAATTATATTTTACTTATATATATATATTGTTGTAAATATTGCAGGTTTCCAATACCTTTATTCACCCTGCAGAATTATTTCTAACCGAAATCGAATCTGTTATTAACTCTAACCATACACTGTTCCCTCAATCTTACATTACAGAATAGCAGGGACAGAGTTGTTGTTAAACACAGGAATGTAGGGGATCTTACTCATGCTAAGAACTTTGAAGGTCCATGCAGAAATGATCCCTGGAGAAGATGTAGGCAGCTATGAAGGACCTGAGAGAGCAAATGTCATCTTCCATGGAAAGCAACCTAGTCTGGATGAAGGGTTGTGTCTGAATCAGCCTCTCTCTTCGTAATGTAGAGAAGATGGACCAAACCAGGCCTGTGTAAAGAGCTGTTCCCGGGTGCCCATGTTTGATATACCATTCTAACTTGAGAAAGTGTCACAGAAAGTAGGGGCAGCCTCCATCTCATGGAACCCTTGGAAGCAACTGTTAGAAAAAAGTGGTTGCCAAGGCAGTGACCTCATTTAGTTCAGGAAGGAAATGACCTCACCTCACATCCTTGGTGATGGAACTCTCTGAACTTGGCATCTGGGAAGCCAGGCACCCAGAGCCAGTCTCAGTTCCAGTCCCAGTAGTCTCACTTGTTTGGATTTACCAAGGACAGAGTCAGTCTTTCTTGCTACCTACTGATGTGAAGATGGCCAAATGCCAGGAAAGCTCTTAAGAGTGGCCTTTCCTGAGAAAGCAGGTAGTGTCTCACCGCTCGCTTCTGACAACTTTACAGAGTTGGCCAAAGAGACCAGATCTGAGATAGGACAGGCCATTTCCGGTGAACATAGTTTGGCCCACCAGTCAGAGGACACTCTTGAGAGTCACAGACCTACTTGGGGGAAGGGGGTGCTTTTGTGGGTGTGGGTGTGGTTTTGTGGTTTTGTCTCAAGTTCTGAGAATAGGTAGGAAAGGCAGTTTCTTTGGATTGGCGTTGACTGTTTCTAGTAAGTTGTTTGACAAGGCGAGTGCTTCTGTATCTGTGTATCCCACTCTGTCCGTGATTGTAGACATTAGAATAATGAATGCATCAATGGATACTTCCTGTCTAGTAGAAAGCTTCCCAGCATTCATCCTGCCCAATTTATGAATGGACTGGTGTTTGCCTTATCAATGGGCAACACCTGCTATCTTCCTAAGTTCCTGTTTTCTTCCTGACTTCTGGCCACTCTCCACAATAGGCTCATGGTTTTTTGTCAAAGATATGTACCACCTCCAAGTTCTGTGACATGGCCATGAACTGGACAGCTGAAGGGAATGGGAGCATCTCAGAAAACTCAGATATCAGTGTGACCAGTAAAGTCTCAGTGGAAAAACCCTGCTTTGGGCCTTTTTCTTACCTATTGTTCTGTTGCCCTGAATGTGAGGAAGGTCTTTGCCTCAGGCCACACCTTTGTGAAGCCTGAAGAAAACAGTTTTCAAATGGAAATGAGTGGACATCACCTGTGGCTCCCTGCGTAATTGCTTTGGAAAGGGATGTGTCTGAATCAGCATTTTGGCCCTGTGTGAGGCTGTGGCTTAGATTCTCAGCACCCGATGGATCTAAAGACAGATCCCTTGTGTGAATCCAAAACAAAAATGGCCAAAAGAGAACTCATTGTGGATGAAGTCTAACCAACTCAACTAACGAACTCACAGTGAAAGTAAATAACTTTTGTAGTGGAGGAGACCCCAGTAAACTTTGAAGTGGATACAGGGGCATTAGATTCAGCGCTTAAGGCCACATTGGGCCTTCTATCAAATAAAACGTCTCTAGTTCAATGGGCTAAGGGCAGTAAATATTGGGCTGTGACAACTAAGAGGATTATGCACCTGAGGAAAGGAAAAATCCATCACTCTTTCCTAGTAATCCCAGAATGCCCAGCCCCATTTATGGGTACAGATCTGCTCACCAAGCTCTGGGCCAAAATAACTTTTAACCCTGAAGGCCCCCAAGTGGAATTTCTAAATCCTTCAGTAAATACTCCTATAGTCACGGCTCTAACAATGTCAGTAGAAAATGTACATCAACTCACTCACCTTGGTTCAAAGAAACTGCAGGCATTCCTGAAGAATCAAGAACAGAGTTTTTGACTAACCGACTCACAGCAAAAGAAAATATCTGAATGGGTAACAAAAGCCTGTCGGGTCCATCAATGGGTTAATGCTTACCCTTTCAAGCTTCCTGTAGGAAAGCACCTTCGAGGCACCAGACCAGGACAATTTTCAGAAGTGGACTTTACTGAAATTAGGCAGCAAGTTATGGACTTAAATATCTCCTAGTCTTTGTAGATACATTTTCAGGATGGATTGAAGCCTTCACAACAAAAAAGGAAAAGAAAAAAAAAAAACATGGCGCAAATGGTGGTCAAGATGATTCTGAAAGATATTTTTCCAAGATATGGCCTGCCTACAGTAATAGGGTCTGATAATGGACTGGCGTTCATGGGCAAGATAGGTCATGGGTTAACCATTACCCTGGTGATTAATTGGTAGTTACATTATGCTTATAGACCTCAGAGCTCAGTACAGGTAGAAAAAATAAATAGAACCATTAAAGAGACCATAATTAAATTAAGCTTAGAGACCTGCATAAAAGATTGGACTGTGCTCCTGCCTTATGCACTGTTTCATGCAAGAAATACTCCCTCTGTTTCTTTGTGTAACCGCTCCCCCTGTGAAATTCTCTGTGGTGCCCCTCCTCCAGTAAGGAACCTAACCCTAACTCTAAGAAATAACGATCCCTTACACACCCCCTTGCTTGACAGACTTAAAGCTCTTGAAAGAACTCAGTGATACCTGTTAAAACAGCTGGCCATGGCCTACCAACCTGGGGACGAGGGGACTCCACATTGATATCAAGTAAGAGACTTCATCTACATAAGACGACAACAGGTGTCATCCCTGGAACCCCACTGGAAAGGATCATACCAGGTGCTACTTATAACACCTACAGTGGTAAAGGTAGACGGAATCAATTGCTGAATCCATGCCTCTCATCTCAAGGCTGCTCCCTGTCCAGCCTCTTGCTGGATACTGGAAATGAGTGGTAACCCTTTCAAATTGCGTATTCGGTGTGTGGAAATGGCTATAGACTCTCCCCTTGGCCACCAGTAGTCCTAACCCTCATCAGCCCATTCAGCAGTGATGGCTGATAACAAATCCTCATTGACAAGAAGAATGGTCTATCGTGCATACAGCCCCCTTAGGGACCTGATGGCCATCTCAACACCCAGACATTTGTCAGCTGGCTATAGGTTTTTCCTATTGGGATATCCCTGATAAAGCGGATCCCACTAAAATTCCATTAAATCCCTTCCGTATCATAGATAATGGAAACAAACATTATGGATGTAGGGACACGCGAGCCAAATGCATGTTGGCTAGCCTAGATTACTATGTCTGCCCAGCATACTATCAAAGCCACAAACAGCCTCGGCTGTGTGGGGGAAAGCTGACTTCTTCTGTAAGTCATGGGGATGTTAGCATACAGGGACTGCCTGGTGGATTCCAAACTCCTCATCAAATTCAGTACACAGCATTGGCCATATTACCAATTAGACAACGGAAACCCCCTTGCTGAGGTAGCAGGTACGGAGGTACCCCACCACCCAGACACTCCTCTCTTCTCCTGTCAGTGCCCACAAAGGGATCCATCAGGTCCTCTTAGCAGCTAACCCAAAGCTCAAACCAGCTGAGGAGAACCCTCAGACCCCTATCTAAGATGTAATGAAAATGGCCTTTAAAGTTGCTTTGTCATCACTGAAAACAGGTGACTAAGAATTTAAAGTCCCTCACAGGCTTTCTGGGATACTCACTCCCGTCTTCCCCTCTGCTCTACCGGTTATACTGCTCAAGTTTTTGTTGCTAGGAAAATCCCAAACCCTTTTCCCATTATTCTATTATATCTCTCCTTTCTCTCACAGGCTTTTTGGGATACTCATTCCCGTCGTCCCCTCTGCTCTACCTGTTCTTGTGCTTAAGTTTTTGTTGCTAGGAAAATCTCAAACCCCTTTCCCAATATTCTTTTACATCCCTCCTTCCTCATTCTCAGATCCACGGAGCTGCTCTCAGCCTTGCTTTCCACGTCTTCCTCTCTGTACCAGGCCCACAGAAAAGTCTTATATGACCTTCTCCAGAAGTCTTCACCATGGCTGACTTTAGAACTTTCAGCAAAAGAGTCCCTATAAAAGAGTTCACTGTAGATAAACTTCCTCTTTTCGTGTTGCCCTGGTCTACATGGCAACTGGCTAAAAAATCAGCACTACTAAGCTAGACACACCCTTACTAGTTTTTCACAAAATATGTGAACAAGGCCTCTGACCTTGAGTTGGACTTCACAGATATGGCTACAATTCTAAGATAAAGAAGTTACCAACTAGGCTCCATGGTAACAACTGTCAGGGAGAAAAAAAAGCTCTCCCCCTTTCAGGTGTCCTTGAAAATTGAACTTGCCCAGAACAGAGGAAAAAATAACAGAAACAAAAACTGATTTTTGTGAACTTCTGCAGATTGTGAACTTCTGAGCCCCTTCCCTTACATGTTGGGTAGAAATTCTGAAACTACCTAAACTTGAGGTTCAGGGGATTAATTGATTACAACAGAAGCAATGCGCTCTAAATCCGTTTACAACCAAATAGGACTGTTTCATTGTCTTTGGTGCTATCTTAGGTGCCTTGCCTTGTCCGTCCCTACAACAGAAAGATTCTATATACTTAAACATTGTTTATGTTTTCATGAAATGCTCAACAGATGTGATTAATTATGTAATGGTGCAGATGTTTCCCAGAGTGCTCAATGATGATGCAGGTCCATTTAAGGATTTAATAGGATCAAATAGGAGGGCATACAACCCAGTTCCACCAGGAACCTGTATCTCTCACTTTAGCCATCCTATTAGGAAGAGGAGTTGCTGCAGGAGTGGGCAAAGGAACCACTGCCCTAGTCCATGGGATGCAACAAATGCTCCAATTAGAAGCAGCAATAGACCAAAACTTAAAGACAATAAAACCTCCATCACAGCTTTACAGGAATCTTTAACCTCTCTCTCTGAACTTGTTTAAAGAACAGGCGAGGGTTAAAACATCCTCTTCATGAGAGAAGGGGGACTTTGTGCTGCATTGAGGGAAGAATGTTGTTTTTATGCTGACCATACTGGAGTTGTAAAAGAATCTATGAGTAAATTAAGAAAATGCCTTGAAGAGCATCAAGGAGAGACAGAGGCCAAAAAAGTTTGGTTTGAGTCTTGGTTCACACAGTCCCTCTTGTTAACAATGCTTTCATCAGCCCTGGCCAGTCCATTAATAATCCTCATATTATTGCGAACTGTGGGACCCTGTTGGCTCAACCATGTAGTTTCCTTTCTCCAAGCTCAAATTGGACAAGTTAAACTTATGGTAATCAGACAACAATATACCCCACTAGCAGAAGAATAAGTGGGGAATGAAAGGTTAATAAAATAGGTACTTGTCACTTCCTGTTTTTCTGTATGCTTAACAAAACACTGTTGAAATCTTGAGAACTGTCCCCAACTGCCAAACTGCAGAATGTACTCAGTCACCCGGTTGAAAAGCAAACCGCCCACTCGCACTGACCCATCAATAAACTTCCATCGCTGCCTTCTCCTAGGAAAGTACATAAGCTCTGCTTAAGCTGTTCTCAGGGCTCTCTGCTCTATTGAAGTGAGCTCTGCGCCCCAGCATGCTGGACCCACAATTAAACCTTTGTTGTTGTATGAGACAGTCTCTTGGTGGTCTCTTCCTCCTATGCTGACCTGATCATTACAATATTTCACCTCTATATTCTTATAAATATTGCAGGTTACCAATACCATTATTCATCCAGCAGAATGATTCCTAACAAAAATCAAAGAAGTTATTAATCCTAACCATATCATCTTCCCTCAATCTAACTTTACAGAAGAGCAGGCACAGACTTGGTCTTACAATACAGGAATGTAGGGGATCTTTCACCTGCTGAGAACCTCATAGGTCCATGCAGATATGATCCCTGGAGAATAGGTAGGCAGCTATTAAGGACCTGAGAGAGCAAAAGTCATCTTCCATGGCAAACAACCTGGTCAGGATGAAGGGATGTGTCTGAATCAGCCTCTCTCTTCTTAATGTAGAGAAGATGGAACAAACCAGGCCTGTGTGGAGAGTTGTTCCCGGGTGCCTATGGTTGATATACCATTCTAACTTGTGAAACTGTAACAGGTAGTAGGGGCAGCCTGCATCTCATGGGACCCTTGGAAGCAACTGTTAAGACAAAGTGGTTTCCCAGGCAGTGACCTCATTCATTTCCTGAAGGAAGTGACCTCACCTCACTTCCTTGTTGATGGAACTCTTGAACTTGGGATCCAGGAAGGCAGGCACCCAGAGCCAGTCCCAGTCTCAGTCCCAGTGTTCTCACTTGTTTGTATTTAACAAAGACAAAATCAGTCTTTCTTGGTACCTACTGATGTGAGGATGGCAAAATGCCAAGAGAGTTCTTAAGAGGGGCCTTTCCTGGGAATCAAGGTAGTTGCTCACTGCTGGCTCCTGACAACTTCACAGAGCTGGCTAAGGAGAACAGATCTGAGACAGGGAATGCCATTTTGATGGAACATACTATGGCCCACAAGTCAGAGGACACTCCATATAGTCTCAGAATGACTAGGGGTAAGGAGGTGCCTTTGTGGGTGTGGGTGTAGTTTTGTGATTTTCCCTTGTTCTGAGAATAGGTAGGAAAGGCGGTTTGTTTGGATTTAGTGAACCTTTTCTAGTAAGTCCTTTCACAAGGTGAGTGTTTCTATGTCTGTATATCCCACTGTGTCCGTGGTTGTAGACATTAGAAAAGAGAATTTATCAATGGATGTGTCCTGTCTAGTAGAAAGCTTCCCAGCATTCATCCTGCCCAAATTATGAATGTACTGTGACTTCTATTATTGATGGGCTACACCTGCTATCTTCCTAAGTTCCAGTTTTCTTCCTGAATTCTGGCCACTCTCCAGAATAGGCTCATGGTTTTGTGTCCAAGTTATGTACCACCTCCAAGCTCTGTGAAATGGCCATGTACTGGATAGCTGAAGGAAATGGCAAGCATCTCAGAAACCTCAGAAATCACTTGGACCAGGAAAGTCTCATTGGAGAAACCCTCATTTGTGCCTTCTGCTTACCTATTTTTCTGTTGCCCTGAATGTCAGGAAGGTCTTTGCCTCAAGCCACCCCTTTGTTAAGCCTGAAGAAAAGAGTTTTCAAATGGAATTGAATTGGCATCACCTGTGGCTCTTTGCTTAATTGCTTTGAAAAGGATGCGTCTTATTCAGAATCTTGGTCCTGCGTGAGGCTTTGGCTTAGAGTCTCAGCACCTGATGGATCTAAAGAAAGATTGCATGTGTACATCCAAAACGAAATTGGCCATAAGAGCAGTCCTTGTGGATGAAGTCTCTCGCATTCCTCTGTAAGTTTTCTGACCTCCATCAAGTGATAATAGGGATCCTTTGGGTCAAATGAGTTCCTCAATGTCCTGCAAAGGCTAGCCCATCGGTGCTTGGGTTTTCTCATGACTCCAAGTCACATAAAGAATCTAAAACCCATAGTCAGTAGGCCTCAAATTGGAGAAGCAATTAATGGGAGGCCTATTTGATCACTCCTGGTTCACAGAAAGGATGTCCAGGCCACCCTGAATTTAGGCAAATGAGGGGCAAGGGAGATTATTTTGGACACTGTCTTTGGCTGAGCCCCTCATGGAAACCTCCAGCCAGAAGTTATGATGAGTGTCTAAATGGAAGAAGATGAGGGTCATGTGGGAGTGTTTTTATTTTAATAGTGGTCATTTGTGTGTCGGTTGGAAGAGATGATTGGGTCCACCTGGGCTTGAACTCTAGTGTGATTCCCCTTAGAGACTGAGTTCTGGAACTGACCTCAGGAAAGTATTGCCAGGAATTTTGTTCGGATTTTAGGAGGCCAAGCATGAGATTCACACTTGGAAACTGAGATCTAGGCCCAGGGTGGCTTTTCACAGAGCACTGGGAATCTCAGCCAGGATATCACATGATTTTATTCTGAAGGACTTGGCAGCCATAGTTGAGAGTCAAAACACACATGTACCTCACATCGTAGACCTCAATGCACCTTGCTTCATGTGACCTTTAGGCTACTCTTTGGGAAAACTTCCCTCTGAGAGATCTCCAGAGCTTTCAGTGAAATGAGCATCCTCAACATCTAATTGTTCCTGAATGCACTGAAACCCACATTGCTTCCATCTTCATTTTTGAAAAATGGCTTGATAAATACCATGAAATTTTTTAAAATTTTCATGAAGAGGTGGCACTGGAGAACCTTTGAATATCCTGTTGCTGATTATGAGTATACCAGTCACTGCCTTGATTGACAGGGTTTCAAGAAAATGGTGTAGAACCGAGAAGCCAGTATGTTGGAGCCTGGTGAGTAGTGGGCCTATAGCCGTGGTGGGCAGGTGTATGATGGAACATCTGTGGTGGGGCCATGTACATCAGCCATTGTCTTCCAAATGGCTTTTCGCTGACAAGGTGCAGCCAGCAGACCTTTATATGTAATGGCATCTTGTTATATGGAGAGGTTTCAGGGCAATGTTCAGAATCAGGTTGCTATGGTCAAAGGGCAAGCTATGAGGGATAGAACCTTGGTTGGTGCATTCTCCTGCAGACCCTGACCCACCACACGTGACAGAACTCCCTCCAGCACTGTGTTTCAGTTGACTTCCTTGTATTTCGAGAAGCAAATACCAAACTACCTGTGCAGTAGGAAGAAACCCCATAAAATGTGGAGGATGACCAAATGGCTTCAGAATTCCCACGGGGATACACATAGCCGCCAGTGGCCCCAGTTTACCTACAAAGATTGAATTCAACACTGCTACCTCATGTTCATTGGAAAATATTAAACCATGTCCTCCAGGTCACGTAGATGCTGACCCAGCTTTGATGGTCTCATTACAAAGGAAGCTAAAGCTCCTGACAAAAACATATATTTCAAGTGCCCAAACTCAGAGGCAGTTTCTCAAGAAGTATTTAGGTCAGCAAAGCTCCATGTTTGTGGAGTGTTTACCCTGTCCCTTACTTTTGGAAAGTACTCTACCACCTCCAAGGTTTTAAACTTTTGAGCATATTCTATTCCAGATATTTATTCCTAGATTTTCTAACTCTTCACCTCTAAAGATATATTACTTGGGGCGAGGGTAATTGCAAGGCATTGTTCTGGATGAGAGTGGGGAAATTTTTGTGTAGCACATATTTGCACACACATTGGGTTCATTTTCCAATTTTCCATTCGAAATACTAAATCCCTGACAGTAACCAATACCCTACTAGACTCTGACTACTAATCCTCATATGATCGAGAAAAACAACCCAAACAGAATACAATTACAAGCATTTCAGAGGAGGCATGGTGTATAGTTGCACTTGCATTTTGCATTATATAAGGTAGCAGTTATTAATCTAGACAACTTTGTGTTGAAATAGTTCTCCATGTGTTTTTTTTCAATTATTCAATTTCAGTTTATTTTATTTTATTTTTTTAGTTGGTTTTTCAAACCTTACAAAGCTCTTGACATATCATATTTCATACATTAGATTCAAGTGGGTTATGAACTCCCATTTTTACCCCAAATACGGATTGTAGAATCACCTCGGTTACACATCCACATTTTGCATATTGCCCTATTAGTAACTTTTGTATTCTGCTACCTTTCCTATCATCTACTATCCCTCATCCCATCCCCTCCCATATTCTCTCTCTCCCCCATCTACTGTAATTCATTTCTCTCCTTGTTTATTTTCCCATTCCCCTCACAATCTCTTATATGTAATTTTGTGTAACAATGAGGGTCTCCCTCGATTACCATGCATTTTCCCTTTTTTCTCCCTTCCCCCACAACTCAAGTCTCTGTTTAATGTTAATCTTTTCTTAATGCTCTTCCTCCCTGCTCTGTTCTCAGTTGCTCTCATTATATCAAATAAGCATTTGGTATTTGTTTTTCAGTGATTGGCTAGCTTCACTAAGAATAATCTGCTCTAGTGCAATCCATTTCCCTGCAAATTCCATGATTTTGTCATTTTTTAGTGCTGAGTAATACTCCATGGTGTAAAAATGCCACAATTTTTTTATCCATTCATCTATTGTACAGCATCTGGGTTGGTTCCTCAGTCCAGCAATAGTGAATTCTGCTGCAATGAACATCGATGTCGCAGTATCCCTGTAATACGCTCTTTTAAGGTCTTCAGGGAATAGTCTGAGAAGGGCAATAGCTGGATCAAATGCTGGTTCCATTCCAAGCTCTCCCAGGATTCTCCATACTGCTTTCCAAATTGGGTGCACCAGTTTGCAGTCCCACCAGCAATGCACAAGAGTAACCTTTTCCCCACATCCTCACCAGAACTTGTTGTTGTTTGGCTTCATAATGGCTGCAAACCTTACTGGAGTGAGATGGTATCTTAGGGTGGTTTTGATTTGCATTTCTCTGACTGCTAGAGATGGTGAGCATTTTTTCATGTACTTATTGATTGATTGTATGTCCTCCTCTGAGAAGTGTCAGTTTAGGTCCTTGGCCCATTTGTTGATTGGGTTATTTGTTATCTTGTTGTCTAATTTTTTGAGTTCTTTGTATACTCTGGATATTAGGTCTCTATCTGAAGTGTGAGGAGTAAAAATTTGTTCCCATGATGTAGGCTCCCTATTTACCTCTCTTATTGTTTCTCTTGCTAAGAAAAAAAATTCAGTTTAAGTAAGTCCCATTTGTTGATTCTTGTTATTAACTCTTGTGCTATGGGTGTCCTATTAAGGAATTTGGAGCCCGACCCAACAATATGTAAATCGGAGCCAGTTTTTCTTCTAACAGATGCAGAGTCTCTGATTTGATATCTAGCTCCTTGATCCACTTTGAGTAAACTCTTGTGCATGGTGAGAGGAGGGGATTCAGTTTCATTTTGTTGCAGATGGATTTCCAGTTTACCCAACACCATTTGTTGAAGATGCTATCCATCCTCCATTGCATGCTTTTAGCTCCTTTATCAAATATAACATAGTTTTAGCTTTGTGGATTAGTCTCTTGTGTCCTGTATTCTGTACCATTGGTCTACCCGCCTCTTTTGGTACCAGTACCATGCTGTTTTTGTTACTTTTGCTCTGTAATATAGTTTGAAATCTGGTATCACTATACCGCCTGATTAACACGTCCTGCTTAGAATTGCTTTTGCATTTTTGGGTCTTTTATTTTTCCATATGAATTTCATGATTGTTTTATCTATTTCTACAAGAAATGCCGTTGGGATTTTGATTGGCATTGCATTAAAACTATAGAGAACTTATGGTAATATCGCCATTTTGATGATGATAGTTCTGCCTATCCATGAACAGAGTATATTTTTCCATCTTCTAAGATCTTCTTCTATTTCTCTCTTTAGGGTTCTGTACTTTTCATTGTATAAGTCTTTCACCTCTTTTGTTAGGTTGATTCCCAACTATTTTTTTTTTTTTAAGATATTGTGAATGGAGTGGTTGTCCTCATTTCCCTTTCAGAGGATTTGTCGCTGATACATAATTCTTTACTGGCCACACGGATATCTGAGTTTTGTGAGATGTTTTGAATGAACTGTTTTTCAGAAGGGTTATTTGCATTTCAGAAGATTTGTCGCTGATATACAGAAATGCCTTTGATTTATGCATGTTGATTTTATATCCTGCTACTTTGCTGAATTCATTTATTAGTTCTAGTAATTTTTTGTAGACCTTTTGGGTTTTCTACGTATAGAATCATGTCCCCAGCAAATAGTTATAATTTAAGTTCTTCTTTTCCTATTTTTAAGCTTTTGATTTCTTTCGTCTGTCTAAATTGCTCTGGCCAGTGTTTTGAGAACTATATTGAATAGAAGTGGTGATAGAGTGCATCCCTGTCTTGTTCCAGATTTTAGAGGGGATGCATTGAATTTTTCTCGATTCAGAAAATTAGCCTGAGGCTTAACATAGATAGCTTTTACAATGTTGAGGTAAGTTTCTGTTATCCCTATTTTTTCTAATGTTTTGAACATAAAGGGATGCTGTACTTTGTCGAATGCTTTTTCTGTGTCTATTGAGATGATCATATGGGTCTTATCTTTAAGTCTATTGATGTGGTGAATAACATTTATTGATTTCCATATATTGAAACATCCTTGCATCTGAGGGATGAAGCCTAATTGATCATAGTGCACAATTTTTTTGATGTGCCTTTGTATTCGATTCGCCAGAATTTTATTGAGGATTTTTGCATCTAGGTTCATCAGAGATATTGGTCTGAAGTTTTCTTTCGTTTAGGTGTCTTTGTCTGGTTTTGGAATAAGGGTGATGTTGGCCTTATAGAATGAATTTGGAAGAGCTCCCTCTTTTTCTATTTCCTGAAATAACTTGAAAAGTATTGGTATTAATTCTTCTTTAAAGGTTTTGTAAAACTCCGCTGTATACTCATCCGGTCCTGGGCTTTTCTTGGTTGGTAGTCTTTTGATTGCTTCTTCTATTTCATCCATTAATATTGGTCTGTTTAAATTGTGTGTATCCTCCTGACTCAGTCTGGGCAAATCATATGTCTTAAGAAATTTATCGATGTCTTCACTATTTTCTATTTTATTGGAATATAGGTTTTAAAAATAATTTCTAATTGTCTTCTGTATTTCGGTAGCATCTGTTGTGATATTGGCTTTTTCATCCCGTATGTTAGTAATCTGTGTTCCGTCTCTTTTTCTCTTCGTTAGCATGGCCAAGGGTCTGTCGATCTTATTTATTTTTTCGAAGAGCCAACTTTTAGTTTTGTTAATTTTTTCTTTTTTTTCTTTTTTTTATTGGTTGTTCAAAACCTTACAAAGCTCTTGCTTGACATATCATATTTTATACATTAGCATACATTAGCTTCAAGTGAGTTATGAACTCCCTTTTTAACCCCATGTACAGATTGCATAATCACATGGGTTACACATCCACATTTTTACATAATGCCCTATTAGTTACTGTTGTATTCTGCTCCCTTTCATATCCTCTACTATCCCCCCTCCCGTCCCCTCCCATCATCTCTCTCTACCCCATCTACTGTAATTCATTTCTCAGCTTGTTTATTTTTCCATTCCACCCACAACCTCTTATATGTAATTTAGTATAACAATAAGGGTCTCCCTCCGTTTCCATGCAATTCCCTTTTTCTCTCCCTTTTCCTCCCACCTCATGTCTCTGTTTAATGTGAATCTTTTCTTCCTGCTCTTCCTCCCTGCTCTATTCTTAGTTGCTCTCATTATATCAAAGAAGACATTTGGTATTTGTTTTTTAGGGATTGGCTAGCTTCACTAAGCATAGTCTGCTCAAGTGCCGTCCATTTCCCTGGAAATTCCATGATTTTGTCATTTTTTAGTGCTGCGTAATACTCCATGGTGTATAGATGCCACATTTTTGTAATCCATTCATCCATTGAAGGGCATCTGGGTTTGTTCCACAGTCTAGCTATTGTGAATTGCGCTGCTATGAACATTGATGTGGCAGTATCCCTGTAATAGCTGGATCAAATGCTGGTTCCATTCCCAGCTTTCCCAGGATTCTCCATACTGCTTTCCAAATTGGCCGCACCAATTTGCAGTCCCACCAGCAATGTACAAGAGAACCCTTTTCCCCACATCCTAGCCAGCACTTGTTGTTGTTTGACTTCATAATGGCTGCCAATCTTACTGGAGTGAGATGGTATCTTAGGGTGGTTTTGATTTGCATTTCTCTGACTGCTAGAGATGATGAGCATTTTTTCATGTACTTGTTAATTGATTGTATGTCCTCCTCTGAGAAGTTTCTGTTCAGGTCCTTGTTCCATTTGTTGATTGGGTTATTGGTTATCTTATTGTCTAATTTTTTGATTTCTTTGTATATTCTGGATATTAGGGCTCTATCTGAAGTGTGAGGAGTAAAGATTAGTTCCCATGATGTAGGCTCCCTATTTACCTCTCTTATTGTTTCTCTTGCTGTGAAAAAACTTTTTATTTAAGTAAGTCCCATTTGTTGATTCTTGTTATTAACTCTTGTGCTATGGGTGTCTTATTGAGGAATTTGGAGCCCGACCCCACTATATGTAGATCGTAGCCAACTTTTTTTCTATCAGACGCAGAGTCTCTGATTTTATATTAAGGTTCTTGATCCATTTTGAGTTAACTTTTGTGCATGGTAAGAAAAGGGGGTTCAGTTTCATTTTCTTGCATACGGATTTCCCGTTTTCCCAACACCGTTTGTTGAAGATGCTATCCTTCCTCCATTGCATGCTTTTAGCCACTTTTTCAAATATAAGATAGTTGTAACTTTGTGGATTGGTCTCTGTGTCTTCTATTCTGTACCATTGGTCCACCTGCCGGGTTTGGTACCAGTACCATGCTGTCTTTGTTACTATTGCTCTGTAATATAGTTTGAAATCCGGTATTGCTATACCACCTGATACACACTTCCTGCTTTGAATTGCTTTTGCTCTTCTGGGTCTTTTATTTTTCCATATGAATTTCATGATTGCCTTATCTATTTCTACAAGCAATGCCTTTGGGATTTTAATTGGCATTGCATTAAACCTATATAGAACTTTTGGTAATATTGCCATTTTGATGATGTTAGTTCTGCCTATCCATGAACAGGGAATATTTTTTTATTTTCTAAGATCTTCTTCTATTTCTCCCTTTAGGGTTCTGTAGTTTTCATTGTGTAAATATTTCACCTCTTTTGTTAGGTTGATTCCCAAGTATTTTATTTTTTTGACGATATTATGAATGGAGTGTTTTCCTCATTTCCATTTTAGAAGTTTTGTCGCTGATATACAGGAATGCCTTTGATTTATGCTTGTTGATTTTATATCCTGCCACTTTGCTGAATTAATTTATTAGTTCTAGTAGTTTTTTTGTAGACACTTTTGGGTCTTCTAGGTATAAAATCCTGTCATCTGCAAATAGTGATAATTTAAGTTCTTCTTTTCCAATTTTTATGCCTTTTATTTCTTTCGTCTGTGTAATTGCTCTCGCCAGTGTTTCAAGAACTATATTTAATAGAAGTGGTGAGAGAGGACATCCCTGTCTTGTTCCAGATTTTAGAGGGAATGCCTTCAATTTTTCTCCATTCAGAATGATGCTAGCTTGAGGCTTAGCATAGATAGCTTTTACAATGTCAAGGTAATTTCCTGTTGTCCCTAGGTTTTCTAATGTTTTGAACATAAAGGAATGCTGTACTTTGTTGAATGCTTTTTCTGTGTCTATTGAGATGATCATATGGTTCTTATCTTTAAGTCTATTGATGTGGTGAATAACATTTATTGATGTCCATATATTGAACCATCCTTGCATCCCAGGGATGAATCCTACTTGATCATGATGCACAATTTTTTTGATGTGCCTTTGTATCTGATTCCCTAGAATTTAATTGAGGATTTTTTCATCTAGTTTCATCAGGGATATTGGTCTGTAGTTTTCTTTCTTTGAGGTGTCTTGTCTGGTTTCGGAATCAACGTGATATTGGCCTCATAGAATGAATTTGAAAGAGCTCCCTCTTTTTCTATTTCCTGAAATAACTTGAAAAGTATTGGTATTAATTCTTCTTTAAAGGTTTTGTAAAAGTCCGCTGTATACCCATCCGGTCCTGGGCTTTTCTTGGTTGGTACTCTTTTGATTGCTTCTTCAATTTCATCCACTGATATTGGTCTGTTCGAATTGTGTGTATCCACCTGACTCAATCTGGGTAAATCATATGTATTAAGAAATTTATCGATGTCTTCACTCTCTTCTATTACATTGGAATATAGGTTTTAAAAATAATTTCTAATTGTCTTCTGTATTTCTGTAGCATCTGTTGTGATATTGCCTTTTTCATCCCATATGTGAGCAATCTGAGTACTCTTTCTTCTTCTCTTTGTTAGCATGGCTAAGGGTCTGTCAATCTTGTTTATTATTTCCAAGGACCAACTTTTAGTTTTGTTAATTTTTCAAATAGTTTCTTTTGTTTCAATTTTGTTGATTTCCACTCTGATTTTAATTATTTCTTGCCTTCTGCTGCATTTGCTGTTGTTTTGTTTTTCCTTTTCTAGGGCTTTGAGATAAAGTGTGAGCTCATTAATTTGTTGGTTTTTCCTTTTTTTTTTTTTTTTTTTTTTGAGGAATGACCTCCAGGCGATGAATTTCCCTCTTAAAACTGCTTTCATTGTGCCCATAGATTCTGATAAATTGTGTCTGTATTTTCATTTATCTCTAAGAATTTTTTGATTTCCTCCTTGATGTCAGAAAAACTTTATGTCTGTAACCCCTTAATCATTCAGTAACATATTGTTCATTTTCCATGTGATATAGGATTTTTCCTTCCTTCTTTTATCATTGATTTCCAGTTTCATTCCATTATGATCAGATAAATTGCATGGTATTCTCTCCACCCCTTTATCTTTACTGAGGGTTGCCCTATGGCAAAATATATGGTCTATTTTTGAGGAGGATCCATGTGCTGCTAAGAAAAAAGTATATCCACTTGATAATGGTTGATATATTCTATATATGTCAGTTAAGTCGAGGTTATTGATTGTGATATTGAGATCTATATTTTCTTTATTCAACATTTGTTTGGAGGATCTGTCCAATGGTGAGAGAGGTGTGTTGAAGTCACCCATGATTATTGTGTTGTGGTCTATTTGATTCTTGAACTTGAGGAGAATTTGTTTTATGAATATTGCAGCACCATTATTTGGTTCATAAATATTGATAATTGTTATATGGTGTTGGTGAATGGTTCCTTTTAACAGTATATAATGTCCTTCCTGATCCCTTTCGATTAACTTAGTCTTGAATTCCATTTTATTCGATATGAGGATGGCCACCCCTGCTTGTTTGCGAGGACTGTGTGTGGTATATTTTTTCCCAACCTTTCACCTTCAGCCTGTGTATGTCTTTTCCCATCAGATGTGTCTCCTGGAGGCAGCATATTGTTGGATTTGTTTTTTTTAATCCAAGTTAGCAGCCTATATTGCTTTATGGGGAGTTTAAGCCATTAACGTTTAGAGTTTCAACTGATGTATGGTTTGTACTGCCAGCCATGTTTGATTATTTATCTTTTTTTATATTTAGATTGTTTCTCCATAATTAGATTCCCCCCCCCTCTGTCATTACCGAGGCACATCCCACTGATGATTTTGGTTGTTGTTTTTTATTTCTTCCTTGTGTAGTGTTTTGCTCAAGAGGATTTGCAATGCTGGTTTTCTGGCTGCAAATTCTTTTAGCTTTTATTTATCATGAAAGATTTTTATTTTGTTGTGTACCTGAAGCTTAATTTTGCTGGATACAGAATTCTTGGTTGGCATCCATTGGCTTTCAGTGTTAGAAATATGTTGTTCCAGGATCTTCTCGCTTTCATCGTCTGTGATGAAATATCTCTTGTTAACCTTATTGGTTTACCCCTGAATGTAATTTGCCTTCTTTTTCTTGTAGCTTTTAATATTTTCTCTTTGTTCTATATATTGGATATCTTCATAACAATGTGTCTTGGCATTGGTCTACTGTGTTTTTGTGTGCTCGGTGTCCTCTATGCATCTACAATTTGTATATCCGTTTCCTTTTTTATTTCTGGAAAGTTATCTGTAATTATTTCATTCAGCAGGTTACTCATTCCCTTGGTTTGAATCTCTGTACCTTCCTCTATCCCGATGACTCGTAAGTTTTTTTTTTTTTTTAATGTTATCCCATATCTCTTGGATGTTATTCTCGTGATTTTTTATCAGCCTTTCTGAGTTGGCTAGACTCTTTTCAAGATGATATATTATGTCTTCATTATCTGACGTTCTGGCTTCTACTTGCTCCACTCTTTTAATGATATTCTCAGTTGAGTTTTTAATTTGGTTTATCGTTTCCTTCATTTCTAGAATGATTGTTTGATTTTTTTTTATAATCTCTATCTCCTGATAAAGATGCTTATCTTCTTTTTTATCTGTTTATGTAATTCATTTTCAATGTGTTCTTTCACTGTGTGGATTTGCTGTCTCGTATCATCTTTAAGGTTCCATTCCATCTGTCTAAGGTATTCCTTGAGTTCTTTATCTGACCATTTTTTCTGAAGAGTCTAGGTCCTTCTGAATATTTAGGCTGTCCTTCATTGTTTGTACTCCTTGTCTTTCTTGCTTGTTTATGCGTCTCTTGTTACTTCTTGTTTTGTTTGACTGCGGAGTTAATGTTTACTCTTATAAATTTATTTCATGCTTGGAAGGAAAGATATTAGAAGGAAAAGAAAGAAGTCACTAAAGAGAATGAGAGTAGGCAGGTAGAATTCAAGGAAGGGAGAATAAGAAAATTGAAAAGAAATGAAAAGACAAAAGAAAAAATAGAAAATAAAGAAAGAAATATTTTTTTAAAAAATAATAATGATAAAAAAATGAAAATTAAAATTTAAAAATAATAATAACCCTAGTACTGAAAGTAACATCAGTGAATGGTGCATACATATCTTAATATTTATACAGTTACTGACCCAGTTTAACATCAATGCATGTAGATTCTTATGGGACATTATTTGTATTTCGATGTTCATTTTTATTCAACACTGGTACATTACTATTTCTTCAGTTTATGCACACATTAGGATATATATTTCATCCACAAGTTCGCAAATTTATAGGAATTTGTTTCACTTTCAATCACTTCCTGCTTCAGGACACATGTATTCTTCCTTCTCTCCTGACTGGTCTTTTCATGAGACTTCTTTCCAAAAACATTATTTTCGATTTCCATAATCACTTTTGAACCAAAACTCACATCCCCTTCATGATAAATTATAACTCTGATATTACCATTAGATGTATAACTGGTTGGAATGAATGATTGTATACCAATATAAGATTTCTTATATACTTTCAGATATCAATTCATTCCATTATTTAAGGTAAAACCCGTTATATTTTTATTCACTGTATTTTCTATTCATTCATTATCTCTATATTCATAGACACAGTGTACACCTCTTTGTACCCCCAATACGAATTTATACGTATTCAAAATATTGCTCCCAGAAACAGTGGAAGGAATACTCATGTCCCCTGATCTGCATATACATTTAATCACAGAAATATTCTGGACAAAAAATGCAAAGGTCACACTTACGATTGTACCAAAGCCTAAATGGAAAGTAAACATGGATTACTAAAAACATCCAGGTCCAGGTTGCCTAATCCTCTCAAATGTCAATCTTATTGGTGACTACATATTTGTTTCTTCTTAAGATTATCTATTGAACCTCAACCCTGTTGCAAATGTCTAATTCTATCCCTCAATTTATACATTGCCTGATTTCATAATGTCTCTATTGCTACCAGCTTTCCTACATATTTTCACAGTTCATCATTGTGACTGACTCTTCACATGTGCTGATATTTACATTCACACTCTAATCAATAACTTATTGCTGAAGAACTGTTGTTCCAAATCCAATACTCACTCTTCTTTCTAAACCTACTGACTATTTTCCTAATCCTACTGACTATCCCTTTTTGACTGGATGTTCCCTTCTACATTCAATCATCCAAGGTACAATGTCTTATGCCATTGTGTATCGATTTATCTCTGAAACCTGTGCAGAACGTAATTCAACGTTAACTATACCAATCAAGGGCCCAATGACATTCCGGGCTTCAAATATTACTTAGATTTCTTTTTTCATACATATATTTCACTTCTATATTCTTATAAATTTCGCAAGTTCCCAATTACATTAATGATACAGCAGAATGATTCCTAACCCAATTGGAACTTGTTATTAACCCTAACCATACACTGTTCCTTCAATCTAAGTTTACAGAAAAGCAGGGACAGTGTTGGTCTTCCAATACAGGAATGTAGTAGATCTTCCATCTGCTGAGAACCTCAAAGCTCCATGCAGAAATGATCCCTGGAGAAGATGTAGACAGCTATGAAAGACCTGAAAGAGCAAAAGTCATCTTCCATGGGAAACAACCTGGTCAGGATGAAGGGTTGTGCCAGAGTCAACTTATCTCTTCTTAATGTAGAGAAGATGAACCAAACCAGGCCTGCGTTGGTAGCTGTTCCTGGGTGCCTATGGTTGTTATACCATTCTAACTTGTGAAAGTGTCACAGGAAGTAGGGGCAGCCTCCATCTCAAGGGACTGATGGAAGCAACTGATAGGACAAAGTGGTTGCAAAGGCAGTGATCTCATTCATTCCTGAAGAAAGTAACCTCACCTCACTTCTTTGGTGATGGAACTCTCTGAACTTGTGATCTAGGAAGCCAGACACCCAGAGCCAGTCCCAGTCCCAGTCCCAGTGTCTCACTTTTTTGGATTTACCAAGGACATAGTCAGTTTTTCTTGGTACCTACTAATGTGAGGAGGCCAATTGTCAGGAAAGCTCGGAAGAGGGACTTTTTCTGAGAAATCCGGTAGTGGCTCACTCCTGGCTCTTGACAACTTCACAGAGTTGGCCAAGGAGACCAGATGTGAGACAGGACAGGACATTTCGGGGATCATAGTATGGCCCATCATTCAGAGGATACTCCGGATAGTCACAGACCTATTTGGGGGGAGGAGGTGCCATTGTGGGTGTGGGTGTGGGTTTGTGGTTTTGTCTCATGTTCTCAGATTAGGTAGGAAAGGTGGTCTGTTTGGTTTGGAGCGAACTAATTCTAGTAAGTCGTTTGACAAGGGAAGTGTTTCTTTTTCTGTGTATCACACTGTGTCCGTGGTTGTAGACATTAGAAAAGAGAATGCATCAGTGGATGTGTCCTGTCTACTAGAAAGCTTCCCAGCATTCATCCAGCCCAATTTATGAATGGACTGTGGCTTGCCATATCGATGGGCAATACCTGCTACCTTCCTAACTTGATGTTTTCTTCATGAATTCTGGCCACTCTCCAGAATAGGCTCATGATTTTGTTTCCAAGTTATGTACCACCTCTAAGCTCTGTGACATGGCCATGTACTAGATAGCTGAAGGGAATGGCGAGCATGTCAGAAAACTCAGATATCAGTGTGACCAGTAAAGTCTCAGTGGAGAAACCCTGCTTTGGGCCATTTGCTTACATATTGTTTTGTTGCTCTGAGAGTCAGGAACGTCTTAGTCTCAGGCCACTCCTTTGTGAAGCCTGAAGAAAAGAGTTTTCAAATGGAAATGAATAGGCTTCATCTGTGGCTCTTTTCTTAATTAATTAGGAAAGAGATGTGTCTGAATCAGCCTCTTTGCCAAGTGTGATTCTTTGGTTAGATTCTCAGCACCTGATGGATCTAAAGAAAGATCCTATGTGTGCAACCAAATCCAAAATGGCAAAAAATGTTGTCATTGTGGATGAAGTCTCTTGCCTTCCTCTGTAAGGTTCCTGAATTCCATCAAGTGAGATAGAGATTATTTGGGTCAAATTAGTTCTTAAAAGCCATTAAGAGGCTATCCCATAGGTGCTTGGTTTTACTCATCTCTCCAATTCACATAAAGAATCTGTACCCGACACTCAGTAGGCCTCAAATTGGAGAAGTGGAGCAGTATTAAGGGCAGGCCTATTTGATCACTCCTGGTACACAGAAAGGGTGTACAGGCCACCATGAATGTAGGGAAATGAGGGGCAATGGAGCTAATTTTGGACACTGTCTTGGGCTGTGCTAATGCTCTCAAATGTCAATCCTATTGGTGACTACATATTTGTTTCTTCCTAAGATTATATACTCAAACTCAACCCTGTTGAAAATGTCTAATCCTATTACTGACTTTACACTTAGCCTGATTTCATAATGTCTCTAAGGATATCTGCTTTCCTACATGACTGACTCTTCACTTGTGTTGACATTTACATTGACTCTCTAATCGAAACCCTATTGCTAAAGAACTTTTGTTCCAAATCCTATACTCTCTTTTCATCCTAAACCTACTGACTATCTTTCTAACCCTTCTGACTATCACTTTTTGAATGGATGTTCTCTTCTACATTCAGTCCTCCAAGTAAAGGTCGGGCAAGTGTTGAAGGAGGAGACAACCAAGAAACTACCTCATGCAACAGCAAAGGTTTTATTGGGGGTCAAGCATGCTGGAGCTCAGAGCTCACTTGAGTAGAGCAGAGAGCCCTGAGAACAGCTTAAGCAGAGCTTATATACTTTTCTTGGAGAGGGCAGGGAGGGAAATTTATTGATGGGTCAGGGCAAGTGGGCGGTTTGCATTCAAACAGGTGAGGGAGTACATTCTGCAGTTTGGCAGTTGGGGACAGCACATTCTGGGAACAAGTTTAGCAAACAGTTTGCAAGATTTCAACAGTGTTTTTTTTAAGCATACAGAAAAACAGGAAGTGACAACTACATATTATATCAACCTTTCATTCCCCACTTCTTCTTCTGGCTACTTTTAATCATAAAAGTGACCGTTGGGGGGTGTCACATTCTATGTCTGCTAGTGGGGTATTACCATAAGTTAAACTTGTCCAATTTGAGCTTGGAGAAAAGAAATTACACAGTTGAAGAAACAGGGTTTTATTGTTAGCAATAATATGGGGATTTTTATTGGACCGGCCAGGGTTGATAAAAACGTATTTAAAGAGGGGGACTGTGTAATCCAAGACTCAAACCACCCTTTTGGGGCCTCTCTTTCTCGTTGATGCTCTTCAAGGCATCTTTTTAATTTACTCATAGTTTTTTTTTTTTACAACTCCAGTATTGTCGACATAAAAACAACATTCTTCCCTCAATGCAGCACAAAGGCCCTCTTCTCTCATGAAGAGGAGGTCCAACCCTCGACTGTTCTGTAAAACAACTTCAGAGAGAGAGGTTAAATATTCCTGCAAAGCTGTGATGGAGGTTTCTAAAATCTTTAAGTTTTCATCTATTGCTGCTTCTAATTGTGTCATTTGTTGTGTCCCATGGACCAGGGAAGTGGTTCCTGTGCCCAAACCTGCAGCAACTCCTATGCGTAATAGAATGGCTAAGGTGAGGAATATACGATCCCAGTGGAACCGGGTTTTATGCCCCCCTCTTTGATCTTCAAATGAACCTGCATCATGATAGAGCACTCTGGGAAACCACTGCACCATTACACAATTAATCACATTTGTTGACCATTTCATGAAAACATAAACAATGTTTAAGTATATAGAATTATACTGTTGTAGGGACGGACAAGGCAAGGCACCTAATATAGCACCAAAGACACAGAAACAGTCTTATTTGGTTGCAACCAGATTCAGAGGGCATTGCTTCTGTTGTAATCAATTAATTTCCTGAAACCCAAGTTTAGGTAGTTTCAGAATTTTGTACCCAACATGTAAGGGAAGGGGCTCAGAAGTTCACAGTCTGCAGAAGGTCACAAAAAAGCAGTTTTTGTTTCTGTTTTTTTTCTCAGTTCGGGGCATGTCAACTTTTAAAGGACACCTGGGTGGGGGAAAGCTTTTGCTTCCCTTTCTTTTTTTTCTCCTGCCAGCTGTTTCTATGCAGCCCAGTTTGTAACTTCTTTATCTTAGAAATGTAGCCATCTCCGTGAAGCTCCAGCTCAAAGCCAGAGGCCTTTTTTCACATACTTTGTGAAAAACTACTAAGGGTGTGTCTAGATCAGGAGTGCTGAATTTATTAGCCAGTTGCCAAGTAGACCAGGGCAACAGGAAAAGAGGAAGTTTATCTACAGTGAACTCTTTTATAGGGACTCTTTTGCTGAAAGTCCTAATGTCAGCCATCATGAAGACTTCTGGGGAAGGTCAGTTAAGACTTTTCTGTGGGCCTGATACAGAGGGGGAAGTCTGGAAAGGCAGGGCTGAGAGCAGCTCCATGGATCTTAGAATGAGGATGGAGACATGTTAAAGAATATTGGGAAAGGGGTTTGACATTTTCTAGCAACAAAAACTTGAGCAGTAGAACAAGTAGAGCAGAGGGGAAGACAGGAATGAGTATCCCAAAAAGCCTGTGAGGGACTTTAAATTATTAGTAACCTGTTTACAGTGATGACAAAGCAACTTTTAAGGCCATTTTTATTACATATAGGATAGGGGTCTGAGAGCTCTCCTCAGCTGGTTTGAGCTTTGGGTTAGCTGGTAAGTGGACCTGGTGGGACCCGTTGTGGGCACTGACAGGAGAAGAGAGAATTGAGTGAGTGGAGTGGTACCTCAGTACCTCTTACCTCAGCAAGGGGGCAATGGTCTGAGAACCGGCAGAGGTTTGGGTTTTTGATCTAGTAATTGGAGGGGAGAAATCAAATTCCTGAGGTGGGTGTGACAGCAGAGAGTCTGGAGCAGAAGGCTGAGGGTGAGCATGTATTTGAGAAGCATAGTTCAGAATGTGAGCAAAGGAGGGAAAAGGCCTCCACATAGGGAAAACTTCTTTCACTCTTTTGAGCACTTGCAGAAGTTAAAAATGTCACACAGAATTTGAGGATCTAGTGACCCCTCTGTGGGCCATCGGTTTTGGTTATCTAATTGGTAATATGGCCAATGATGTGTACAGAATTTGATGAGGAGTTTGGGTTCCATCTGGCAGTCCCCGTATGCTCACAACACCATGACTTACAGAAGAAGTTGGCTCTCCCCACAAACAGCCGTGACTGTTTGTGGCTTTGAGAGTCTGCCTCGCAAACATAGTAGTCTAGGCTAGCCAATCTGCATCTGGCTCACGTGTCCCTACATCCATAATGTTTGTTTCCATTATCTATTGTACAGAAGGGATTTAATGGAATTTTAGTGGGATTCTCTATATCAGGGATATCCCAATAGGAAAAACCTATAGCCAGCTGACAAATGTCTGCATGGAGAGGTGGCCACCACGTCCGTAAGGGGGCTGTATGCGAGATAGACCATACTTCTCATTCAGTAGGATTTGTGATCAGCCATCGCTGCTTAATGGGCTGATGAGGGTTAGGACTACTTGTGGTCAAGGGGAGAGTCTATAGCCTTATCCACACAGCGAATACACAATTTGAAAGTGTTACCAGTTTTTTTCAGTTTTCGGCCACAGTCTGGACATGGCGCAGGCTTGAGATGAGAGGCATCGATTCAGGATGTGATTCCGTCTACCTTAACTGCTGTAGGTGTTATAAGTAGCACCCAGTATGCTCCTTTCCAGTGTGGTTCCAGAGATGACACCTGTTGTCGTCTTATGTAGATGAAGTCTCTTACTTGATATTGATGTGGAGTCCCCTCATCCCCAGGTTTGTAGGCAGTGGCCATCTGTTTTCACAGGTATCCCTGAGTTCTTTCAAGAGCTTTAAGTTTGTCAAGCAAGGGGGTGTGGAAGGGATCGTTAGGTCTTAGAGTTGGGGTAGGACCCTTACTGGAGGAGGGGCAACATAGAGAATTTCATTGGGGGTGAGGTTACACAATGAAACAGAGGGAGTATTTCTTGCATGAAACAGTGCATAAGGAAGGAGCATAGTCCAAACTTTTATGCCGGTCTCTAAGCTTAATTTCGTTATGGTCTCTTTAATGGTTCTAATCATTCTTTCTACCTGTCCTGAACTCGGGGGTCTATAATCACAATGTAACTTCCAATTAATCCCCAGGATCCTGGCTCACCCCTGACTTACCTGGGCCACGAACACCGGTCCGTTATCAGACCCTACTACTTTAGGCAGGCCTTTTCATGGAAAAATATCTTACAGGATCTTCTTGACAACCATTTGCACTGTTTCTTTTTTTTTCTTTTTTCTTTCATTTTTTTCGTGGGGAAGTCTTCAATGCATCCTGAAAATGTATCTACAAAGACTAGGAGATATTTAAGTCCATTACTTGCTGGCTTAATTTCAGTAAAGTCCACTTCCCAGAATTGTCCTGGTCTGGTTCCTCATAGGTGCTTTCCTGCAGGAAGCTTGGAAGGGTAAACATTAACCAATTTATTGACCTGACAGGCTTTTGTTACCCATTCAGTTATTTCGTTTCATTGTGAGTTGCTTAGTGGAAAACTCTGCTCTTGATCCTTCAGGAATGAATGCAGTTTCTTTGAACCAAGGTGAGTGAGTTGATGTACATTTTCTACTGACATAGTTAGAGCCATGATTATAGGAGTTTTTACTGAAGGATTTAGAAATTCCACTTGGGGGCCTTCAGGGTTAAAAGTTATTTTGTCCCAGAGTTTGGTGAGCAGATCTCTGCCCATCAATGGGGCCAGGCATTCTGGGATTACTAGGAAGGAGTGAAGGATTTTTCCTTTTCCCTGGTCCATGGTCCTCTTAGTTGTCAAATTCCGATATTTACTGCCATTAGCCCCTTGAATTAGAGACCTTTTATTTGATAGAGGGCCCAATGGGGCCTTAAGGGCTGAGTATATTGCCCCTGTATCTACTTCAAAGTTTACTTGGGTCTCCTTCACTTCAAAAGTTACCCTGAGGTCGGGGAGAGTATCTGAGCCCCGACTTTCTTTGTCATCCTCCAGATTCAAAATGTCTGGCTTGCATGACTGTCTCTTTCTAGGGCACTCTTTGGCCCAGTGTCCTTTTTCGTTATAGTAGACCCATTTATCTGAGGCCAGGGGTGGCCTCTAGTGTGGGCCCCGTAATCCCTTCCTGTCTCCCTGTTTCTTAATTTCTGGCCTATTTGTTGTTATGACCAGGACCTTAGTCAATGCCTTAGTCTGTCTTTTGTTTCTTTTATCCTACCTTTGCTACCTTCTCTTCCTCAGTTTCTCCCTTATAGTATCCCTTCTTGGCTTCTCTGACTAAATCTCTCAAAGTCATATCTTGTAATCCATCTAAGCATTGTAACTTTCTTTTAATATCCAGGGCAGCTTGCCCAATAAGGGCCATCATGACAGATGCCTTTTCATCCTCTGACTGAGGATCTAAAGTAGTATATCTCTTCTACGCCTCCCTTATTCTCTCTAGAAACATAGAGAGAGTTTCATTAGGCCCTTGAATATTCTCTCTTACCTTAGCCAAATTTGTTGGTCGCCTAGCGGCCACTAAGATACCCACTATTAGAGCCTGGCGATAAGTGGACAGATGCTCTCTACCTTCAAAGGTGTTGGGGTCCCAGTTGGGTCGTTTCAAGGGAAAGCTGGCTTTGAATATGTTGGGAAGTTTTGTCAGTCACACATCTGGTCCGAGGATATATTTTCTAGCATCCAGGAGGATTCTCTTTTGTTCCTTTCTCATGAAGGGAGTCCCTAGGTGTTGTTGGCAGTCATCCCAAGTAGGCTGGTGTGAAAACATCAATGACTTAACCAGACCTGGGAGCCGGGTTGGGTCCTTGGTAAAAGGTGGATTGTTATTTTTCCACTTATACAGGTCTGAAGAGGAGAAAGGCTAATACTGGTAGGCTTGTATTTTTCCCCATGGCTGTCGTCAATCATTGGCCCATAGGGATGGAGGGGGAGCAACACGGGAGTTCCAGGGTTTTCAATCATTTGCCGGCAGTGAGTTCCTTTAGCCGGGCCAGTTTCCTCCAGGGGACGAGGGGCTGTGAGTACCACAGGGGAGTTATCTGGAGGGCGCTGGGGTGGCTTAGCTTCCTCCAATGGCGGAGAGGCTGAGTCAGCAGCAGGGGAATCACTTCGAGTGTGTTGGGGGTTGGGGGACGAGGGCAGAGGATAAGGAGGGGGACGAGAGTCCAGTAGAGTCAAAGAACAGAGGGTGGAGGAGAAGGAGAAGCAGAGGGTTTGAGAGATCGTGGGGGAAGGAGTAGGAGCAGGAGCAGGGGCAAGGAAAGGCTATACCCATGAAAGAGGAGATTTGCAGAGGTCCTGCCAAGTTAAGTGATATGGCTGTTGATCCGCATGGCTATGTGGCCCTCTCTGAAAGACAATATCTCTGACTTTTTAAATTAGTGGGAAGTAGAAAGATCCTTCTAGGGGCCATCCGAATCCAAAGCTGGGCCATTCTGAGGCACAGAGAGTCTGCCAGGTCCAGCGTTTTACTGAAAAAGAAAGATTCTGAGCCCTTAAGAGGACTTTGGTCCAGTGATCAAGGGTCAGGGAGAGAGGAATTGAAGTGATCTGTCCCATAATGAAAGATACACAAACAGTAAAAGCAATGACAGACGACACAGACAAGAAAAGACAATAAAGACATGCAATGGACGTCCAACACTGAGACCAGGACTGAGTAGCCGACAAAATCCGATGGGCTGGCAATACTGAATCTGAAACAAAATATCACTGAGTCGAGGAGACTATTGTTTTTCGATTTTCCGAGTCCTCTGTGGCATCCCCCAGGGACGTGGCCTGTGGCTCTTGTGACACGTCTGTCAGCCACCATCAGAGAGAACTCATGCTCTTCATCGACAGCCATTTTACAAAACCCTATCTTGAAACCTGAAACCAGAAAGAGGTGCCCTACTTACCCCGAGAGGAGCCCGTTGGGGTCTCTCATCCGCCACTGCCAGATCTCGGTGGAACCTAAATATGTAAAGGGAGGGTGAGCGTTGGTGGAAGAGACCACCAAGACACTGTCTCATGCAAAAGCAAAGGGTTTATTGGGGATCCAGCATGCTGGGGTTCAGAGCTCATTTGAATAGAGCAGAGAACCCTGAGAACAGCTTAAGCAGAGCTTATTTACTTTCCTTGAAAAGGGCAGGGAAGGAAGTTTATTGATGGGTCCGGGAGAGTGAACGGTTTGCCTGCAAATGGGTGAGGGAGTACATTCTGCAGTTTGGCAGTTGGGGACAGCACATTCTGGAAACAAGATTAGCAAACAGTTCTCAAGATTTCAAAAGTGTTTCATTAAGCATACAGAATAACAGGACGTGACAAGTACCTATTTCATTAATATTTCACTACCGACTATACTTTGCCAGATTTCCTAATGTCTCTATTGATATCTGCTTTCCTACATATTTTTCCCAGTTCATCATTGTGACTGACTCTTCACATGTGCTGACATTTACATTCACTCTATACCCGAAACCCTATAGCTAAAGAAATTTTGGTCCAAATCCTATACTCAGTCTCCTTAATAAACCACCAACTATCTTCCTAATCCTACTGACTATCCCTTTTTCACTGGAAGTTCTCTTTGAAAATCAATCATCCAAGGTACAAGGTCTTATGCAATTGTATATTAATTTATCTGAGACATCTGTGAAGAAAATAAATCAAAGCTAAGTATTGCAATCAAGGGTCCAATTCCCTTCTGGGCTTCAAATCTTACCTATATTTGTGTTTTTATACTTATATTTCACCTATATATTCTTGTAAATATCGCAGTTTTCCAATAACATTATTCATCCAGCAGAGTGATTCCTAATCTAAATCAAACCTGTTATTAACCCTAACCATACACTGTTCCCTCAATCTAACTTTACAGAAGAGCAGGGATAGAGTTGGTCTTACAATACAGGAATGTAAGGGATCTTCCAACAGCTGAGAAACTCAAAGGTCCATACAAAAATGATCCCTGGAGAAGCTGTAGGCAGCTATGAAGGAACTGAGAGAGCAAAAGTCATCTTCCATTGCAAACAACCTGGTCAGCATGAAGGGATGTGTCTGAATCAGCCTCTCTCTTCTTTATGTAGAGAAGAAGGACCAAACCAGGCCTGTGTGGAGAGCTGTTCCTGGTTACCAATGGTTTATATACCATTCTAACTTGTGAAAGTGTCACAGGAAGAAGGGGCAGCCTCCATTTCATGGGACCCTTGGAAGCAACTGTTAAGACAACGTGGTTGCCAAGGCAGTGATCTCATTCAGTTCCTCAACAAAGTGACCTCACCTCACATCCTTGGTGATGGAACTCTTTGAACTTGGGATCCAGGAAGCCAGGCACTCAAATCCAGTCCCAGTCCCAGTCCCAGTGGTCTCACTTCTTTGGATTTACCAAGGACAGAATCAGTCTTTTTTTGTACCTACTGATGTGAGGATGGCCAAATGCCAGAAAAGCTTACAAGAGTGGCCTTTCCTGAGAAAGCAGGTAGTGGCTCACTCCTGGCTCCTGAAAACTTCACAGAGTTGGCCAAGGAAACCAGATCTGAGACAGGACTGGCCATTTCAGGGGAATATTGTATGGCCCACCAGTCAGAGGACACACCCGATAGTCAGAGACTTACTTTGGGGATGGAGGTGCCTTTGTGGGTGTGGGTGTGTGTTTGTGGATTTGTCTCATGTTCTGAGAATAGGTAGGAAAGGCGGTTTGTTTGGTTTGGAGTGAACTGTTTCTAATAAGTGATTTGACAAGGCGAGTGTTTCTATATCTGTGTATCCCACTGTGTCCGTGGTTGTAGACATTAGAAAAAAGAATGCATCAAAGGATGTGTCCGGTCTAGTAGAAAGTTTCCCAGCATTCATCTTGCCCAATTTATGAATGCACAGCGGCTTGCATTATCTATGGGCTGCCGCAGACTAGTTGGGCACAAAATCATGAGCCACTCACAGCCTTGCAGATTCAAACAGCAATTCTTTATTCCCAAACTCACACTGGCAACCTACAAACACGTTCTAGGGGAATTCACGTTCTGGGCCCAAATCATGTTCTGAATCCCAAAACCTCTGTGAATCCCACGAGAACTCAAGAAGAACTCAAGGAGAGGGCATCCCTGAGGCAGCAGGATAAGCCCTATTCCCAGCAGGGTACACCTTAAACCTGGAACCGCCCTAAACCCATGGAGCGGGATTCTCCCTAATCCCAGCAGGATACACCCTAAACCTGAATCCGCCCTGGTCCTTGAGCAAGGTCACCTTACACGCAATGACACTGCAAATGACCTGGGTCATGCCATGCATCATTCTTACTTAGCAATGGCCCTCAGCATCTCCCCCCTTCTGATTAATTAAACAACAAGCAATGTGGCTTAAGGACCGTGCCTGGTAGGTTGTCCAATTCAACATATGGTTCTTACCCATCATGGGAAAAACTGACCTCTAGGCGTCAGCCTCCTGTCTTAAGGTTGATACCACTGCAATTGGATCATACCCTTCACTGACTACCGATCCAGCATACAGCCATACTTGTGGATAGGCCTATGCACCAGTGGGGGGGGGGTGAGGTTCTTGGTGTGGAACAGAGATGCCAGTAATTTCGAGCCTGCTGAGTAGTGCGTCTAGAGCTGTTGTGGGCAGGTGTGTGACAAAACATCTGTGATGGGCCCATGTGGATATGCCATTGGCTTCCAAATAGCTTGTGATTGACATGGTGCAGCCAGCAGACCCTTCTATGTAGAGAAATATTGTTATATAGAGAGGTTTCAGGGGAATTTTCAGAATCAGGTTGCTAAGGAAAAGGGGGCAATGGGGCAAGCTATGAGAGATAAAAGCCTGGATGGTGCATTTTCCTGCAGAACCTGACCCACCACAATTGACAGAACTCCCTCCATCACTGTGTCCCAGTTGAACTCCTTGTATGTCATGAAGCAAATACCAAACTCCAAGTGCAGCAGCAAGAAACACCACGAAAAGTGGAGGATGACCAAATGGCTTCACAGTCCACACGGGAAGACACTTAGCCCACAGTGGCCACAGTTTACCTACAAAGAGATAATTCAGCACTGCTGGCTCATGTTCATTGGAAAATAAGAAACCATGTCCTCCACGTCACATAGATGCAGATCCAGCTTTGATGGTCTCACTACAAAGAAAGCTCAAACTTCTGACAACAACATATATTTCAAGTGCCCAACCTCAGAGGCAATTTCTCAAAAAGTTTTTAGTCCAGAAGAGATCCGTGTTTGTGGAGTGTTTACCCTGTCATTTGCTTTTGGAAACTCCTCAACCATTTCCAAGATTGTGAACTCCTGAGCATTTTCCATTCCAGATATGTATTCACAAATTTTCTAACTCTTTTACTCTAATTGTGTCTTAACCCAAACAGAATAGAAATACAAGCGGTTCAAAGGAGGCATGGTATATATTTGGACTTGCCTTTTGCATGATAAACTTTAGGTGTTATACATTTAGTCAATTTTTAATTAAATAGTTCTCCACGTGTTTTCAAAATTAAAAAACATGTGTATTTCTGTCTCCCTTTCTCTGAAGCTTATTCAACACATGTATTTTTATATGCACATATAGAATGCTACCTGGTATGACACGTACATTTCTGTGAGGTGGTTTACTCAGCAAATAGAAATTGAGAGAAGAGATCACTCATCCTAAACTCTGTTGGAACTGAATATTCAATCTATGGGTGAGCTTCCTAGTAGAGCAAAATTATACATAAATGCATGTTCTGTAAAATATATATTTTTGAATCTGTGGATGATATATATTTCATGATGAATTTCCATTGGCATATATATTGCTACATTTTAATGTCTGTGTGGGTTTTCTGTGTGTGTGTGTGTGTGTGTGTGTGCGCATAGTCTCCAGATTTTTCAAAATATGAAAAATATGTGTCTTATATACAAACTTCATTTATGTTCATGTATGTGGATTAATAATCAAATTTTCACAAGATTATTCTCAGAAATATTCATCCACCTGAAATACTTATTTGTTTCCTAGTACTGAGAAATAACATCAGTGAATGGTGCATTCAAATCCTAATATTTCTACAGTAACTGACCCAGTTTAACATCAATGCAATTAGATTCCTATCGGACATGATGTGTATTTTGAGGCTCATTTTTATTCGACACTGGTACATTACTATTTCTTCAGTTTATCCACATCATAGGATACATACATCATCCACCAGTTCACAAATTAATAGGCATTTGTTTCACTTTCAATCAAATCCTGCTTCAGAACACATGTATTCCTCCAGGTTTCTTGACTGGTCTTTTCATGAAACTTCTTTCCAAACACATTATTTTCGATTTCCATAATCACTGTTGAAGCAAAACTCACACACCCTTCATGATTAACGATAAACATAATAATAACATTAGATGTATAACTGGTTGAAATGAATGACAGTATATCAAAACATGATTTCTTATATATTTTCAAATAACAATTTAATTGATTATTTAATGTGGAACCAGTTATATAATTTATTCCCAGTATGGTCTATTCATGCATTATCTCCATATTCATTGACACAAGGTACAGCTCTTTGTACCCCCAATCAAAATTCATACGTCTTCAAAATATTGCTCCCAGAAATGATGAAAGAAATACTCATGTCACCTGATCTACATATACATTTTATCACAGTAATATTCTGTACACAAAATGCAATGGTCACACTTATGATTCTACTGAAGCCTAAATGGAAAGTAAACATGGATTACTAAAAATATCCATGTCCAGTTTGCCTAATGCTCTCAAAAGTCAATCCTATTTGTGACTATATATTTGTTTCTTCTTAAGATTATATATTCAACCTCAACCCTGTTGAAAATGTCTAATCCTACCATTCACTTTATAGTTTGCCTGATTTCCCAATATCTCTATGGATATCTGCTTTCCTACATATTTTCCACAGTTTATCATTGTGACTGCTCCTTCACAAGTGCTGACATTGACATTCACTCTCTAACCGAGACCCTATTGCTAAAGAACTTTCGGTCCAAATCCTGTACTCACTCTTCTTCTGAAACCTACAGACTGTCCTCCTAATACAAATGACTATCCCTTTTTGACTGCATGTTCTCTTAGACATTCAATCAACCAATGTACACGGACCTATGCCATTGTATATCGATTTATCTGAGAAATCTGTGCAGAACAAAATTCAAAGCTAAGTATCCCAATCAAGGGCCCAATGCCTTTCTGAGCTTCAAATATTACCTAGATTTCTGTTTTCATACTTATATTTTACCTATATATTCATATAAATATCATAGGTTCCCAATACCATTATTCATCCCACAGAATGATTCCTAACCCAAATCAAACATGTTATTAACCCTAACCATACAGAGTTCCCTCAATCTAACTTAACAGAGGAGCTGGAACAGAGTTGGTCTTACAATACAGGAATGTAGGGGTTCTTCCACCTACTGAGAACCTCAAAGGTCCATGCAGAAATTATCCCTGGAAAACATGTAGACAAGTATGAATGACCTGAGAGAGCAAAAGTCATCTTCCATGGCAAACAACCTGGTCAGGATGATGGATTGTGTCTGAATCAGCCTCTCTCTTCTTACTGTAGAGATGATGGACCAATCCAGGCCTGTGTGGAGAACTGTTCCCAGGTGCCTATGGTTGATATACCATTCTAACTTGTGAAAATGTCACAGGAATTGGGGCAGCCTCCATCTCATGGGACACTTGGAAGCAACTGTTAGAACAAAGTGGTTCCCAAGGCAGTGACCTCATTAAGTTCCTGGAAGAAGTAACCTCACCTCACTTTCTTGGTGATGGAACTCTCTGAACGTTGGATCCAGGAATCCAGGCACCCAGAGCCAGTCCCAGTCCCAGTCCCAGTGGTCTCACTTGTTTGGAATTACCAAGGACAGAGTCAGTCTTTCTTGGTACCTACTGATGTGAGGATTGCAAAATGCCAGGAAAGCTCTGAAGAGGGTTGTTTTCTGAGAAAGCAGATAGTGTTAACCACTTGCTCCTGACTAGTTCAAAGAGTTGGCAAAGACACCAGATCTGAGACAGGACAGGCCATTTCGGGAGAACATAGTATGGCTGACCAGTCAGAGAAAACTCCGGATAATCAAAGACCTACTTGGGGGAAGGAGGTGCTCTGTGGTTGTGGGTGTGAGTTTGTGGTTTTGTCTCATGTTCTGAGAATAAGTAGAAAATGTGGTTTGTTTGATTTGGAGAGGACTGTTTCTAGTAAGTCATTTCACAATACATTTTTTCTATGTGTGTGTATCCCACTGTGTCCGTGGTTGTAGACATTAAAAAAGAGAATGCATCAATGCATGTGTCCTGTCTAGTAGAAAACTTCTCAGCATTCATCCTGCCCAATTTATGAATGGACTGTGGCTTGCCTTATGAATGGGCAACACCTAGTAACTTCCTAAGATTCTGTTTTCTTCCTGAATTTTGGCCACTCTCCAGAATAGGTGCATGGTTTTGTGTCCAAGATATGTACCACCTCCAAGCTCTGTGACATCGCCATGTACTGGATAGCTGACGGCAATGGCTAGCATCTCAGAAAACTCAGATATCAGTGTGACCAGGAAAGTCTCAGTGGAGAAACCCTGCTTTGGGCCTTTTGATTACCTAATGTTCTGTTGCCATGAAAGTCAGGAAGGTCATTGACTCAGGCGACCTTTTTGTGAAGCCTGAAGAAAACAGTTTTCAAATGGAAATAAATGGACATCACCTGTGGCTCTTTGCTTAATAGCTTTGGAAAGGGATGTGTCTGAATCAGCCTCTTGGCCCTGTGTGAGCCAGTGGCTTAGATTCTCAGCACCTGATGCATATAAAGAAAGATCCCATGTGTGCATCCAAAACCAAAATGGCCAAAATAGCAGTCATTGTGGATGAAGTCTTTCGCATTCTTCTATAAGGTTCCTGACCTCCATCAAGTGAGAATAGAGATCCTTTGGGTAAAATGTGTTTTTCAAAGCCCTGCAGAGGCTAGCCCATAGGTGCTTGGGTTTTTTCATGACTCCAATTCACACAAAGAATCTATTCCCGATAGTTAGTAAGCCTCAAATTGGAGAAGCAGAACAGTATTATGGGCAGGCATATTTGATAACTCCTGGTTCACAGGAAGGGTGTCCAGGCCACCCTGACGTTAGGCACATGAGGGGCAAGGGAGCTTATTTTGGACACTGTCTTGGGCCGCGCCCCTCATGGAAACCTCCAGCCGGAGGTTATGATGAGTGTATCTATGGAAAAGATGACCGCCACGTGGGAGATTTTTGGTTTTAATTTTGGTCATGAGTGTGGTGATTGTAAGAGATGACTGGGTCAACCTGGGCTTGAACTCTGGTGTGATTCCTCTTAGAGACTGAGTTCAGTTCTGGATCTGACCTCAGAGATGCATTGCAATGAATTGTGTTGGGATTTTAGGAGGCCACGCATGAGAGTCGCCCTTGTAAAATGAGATCTATGCCCAGGGTGGCTTTCCACCAGATCACTGGGAATCTCAGCCTGGATAACACATAATTTTATGCTGAAACACTTGGCAGCCATAGTTGAGAATCAAAACACACATGGACCTAACATTGTAGACTCAATGGGCCTGATTTCATGTGATCTTTTGGCCACTGTTTTGGAAGCCTTGCCTGTGAGAATTCTCCAGAGCTTTCATTGAAATGAGCTTCCTCAGAATTTAACGGTTCCTGAATGAATTGAAACCCACAGTGCCTCCAACTTCATCCTGAAAAGTGGCTAGATAATTACCATGAAATTTTTGAAATTCCCATGAACAGGTGGCACTGGAGAACCTTTGGATGTCCTGTTGCTAATCATGAGTATATCAGACATTGCCTTGATTGTCTCGGTTTCATGAAAATGGTGTAGAACAGAGATGCCCGTAAGTTGGAGCCTGCTGAAAAGTGGGCCTAGAGCAGTGGTAGGAAGGTGTGTGGTATAAAATCTGTGGTGGGGCCATATGGATCTGCCATTGGCTTCCAAAATGCTTGTGACTGACATGGTGCATCTGGCATACCCTTATATGTAAATGTATCTTTTTATATGGAGAGGTTTCAGGGAAATATTCAGAATCAGGTTGCTATGGTCAAGGGGGCAAGCTATGTGGGATAGAAGCCTGGTTGGTGCATTATCTTGCCGACCCTTACACACCACACGTGACAGAACTCCCTCTAGCTCTGTGTCCCAGTTGAATTCCTTGTATTTCATGAAGCAAACACCAAACTTCCAGTGCAGCAGCAAAAAACACCAAGAAAAGTGGAGGATGACCAAATGGCTACACAGTGCACACGGGGAGACATTTAGCCCTCAGTGGCCAGAAGATCTCCATGTTTGTGGAGGGTTTACCTTGTCCCTTACTTTTGGAAACTCCTCTACCAACTCCAAGTTGGTGAACTCCTGAGCATATTCCATTCCAGATTTGTATTCACAGAATTTCTAACTCTTCTCCTGAAATTGTGTCTTACTTGGGGCGAAGGTAATGTCATGGCATTGTTCTGGATGAGAGGGGGAAGATTTTTGTGTAGCACATATTTGCATACACATAGGATTCATTTTCCAATTTTCCATTCGGAATACTGAATCCATGACACTAACCCATACCCTACTAGACTCTGACTACTAATTCTAATATGATGGAGAAAACTTACCCAAACAGAATAGAAATACAAGCAGTTCAGAGGAGGCATGGTTTATACTTGGAGTTGCATTTTGCATTATGTAGGGTAGGAGTTATATATCAAGTCAATTTTTTGTTGAATTAATTCTCCATGTGCTTTTAAAGTTAACAAATAAGTGAATTCCTGTCTCCCTTTCTCTGTAGCCTATTCAGCACATGTATTTTTATATGCATATATAGAATCCTACCTGGTATCACATGTACATTCTTGTGAGGTGGTTGACTTGGCAGATACAAATTGTGAGAAGAGATCACTTCTCCTAAACCATGTTGCAACTGAAAATTCAACCAATGGGTGATCTTCCTAGCAGAAAAACATTATACATTGATGCATATTAAGTAAAATGAATATTTTTGGATCTCTGGATGATATATATTTCATGAAGTATTTCGATTGGCATATATATTGCTACGATTTAATGTCTGTGAGTGTGTGTGTATGTGTGTGTGTGTGTGTGTGTGTGTGTGTGTATTTTTTTCTAAATAAGAAATATATGTGTCTTATTTACACTGCCTAAATTCATTCATGTTTATATATGCGAATATATAATCAACTTTTCACAAGATTAGTCTCAGAAATAGTCATCCACCTGAAATACCTATTTGTTTCCTCTTACTGAAAACTATCTTCAGTGAATGGTACAAAGAAATCCTAATATTTCTATAGTAACTGACCTAATTTAACATCAATGCAAGTAGACATCTATGAGACATGATATGTGTTTTGACTTTCATTTTCATTCAAAACTGGTACATAAATATTTCTTCAGTTTATGCACATCATAGGATATATATTTCATTTACAAGTTCATAAATTAATAGGCATTTGTTCACTTTCAATCATTTCCTGCTTCAGAAAACATGTATATCTCCAGGTTTTTTGACTTGGCTTTTCATGAGACTTCTTTCCAAACGCATTATTTTCGATTTCCATAATCACGTTTGAAGCAAAACTCATACACTCTTATGATAAACCATAACCCTAATATTACTATTAGATATATAACTGGTTGGAATGAATGATCGTAAATCAATATAACATTTTGTGTATATTTTAAGATATCAATTCAATCCATTATTTAAAGTTCGAAACAGTTATATTATTTATTCACAGTATGGTCTATTCAGACCAAACATTCTTTACATGGTTTCAAAATATAGATCCCAGCAATGGTGGAAGAAATACTCATGTCCCCTGATCTACATATACATTTTATCACAGTAATATTCTGGACACAAAAAGCAAAGTTCACTCTTATGATTGTACCAATGCCTTAAAGGAAAGTGAGCATGGATTACTTAAAACATTCATGTACAGGTTGCCTAATGTGCTCAAATGTCAATCCTATTGGTGACTACAAAATTCTTTCTTCCTAAGATTATATATTCAACCTCAAGCCTGTTGAAAATGTCTAATACTATCACTCACTTTATACATTGTTTGATTTCCTATACTCTGTACTGATATCTGCTTTCCTACATATTTTCCCCAGTTCATAATTGTGACTGACTCTTCACATGAGCTGACATTTACATTCACTATCTATGCGAAACCCTATTGCTAAAAAACTTTTGGTCCAAATCACATACTCACTCTTCTTTCTATACCTACCGAATATCTTCTTTATCCTACCAACAATCCCTTATTGAATGGATGTTCTCTTCGACATTCAATCATCCAAGGTACAATGTCCTATGCCATTCAATATATATTTATCTGAGACATCTGTGCAGAATGTATTTCAAAGCTAAGTATCCCAATCAAGGGCCCAATGCCCTTCTGGGCTTCAAATCTTACCTAGATTTCTGTTTTCATACTTATATTTCACCTGTATATTCTTGTAAATATCGCAGGTTCCCAATACCATTTTTTATTCCGCAAAATGTTTCCTACCCCAAATTGAACATGTTATTATCCCTAACCATACACTGTTCCCTCAATCTAACTTTACAGAATAGCTGTGACAGAGTTGGTCTTCCAATACAGGAATATAGGGAATCTTCCACCTGCTGAGAACCTCAAAGGTCCATGCAGAATGATCTCTGGAGAAGATGTAGGCAGCTATGAAGGACCTGAGAGAGCAAAAGTCATCTTCCATGGCAAACATCCTGTACAAGATGAAGGGATGTGTCTGAACCAGCTTCTATCTTCTTAATGTAGAGAAGATGGACCAAACCAGGCCAGTTTGGAGAGCTCTGTTCAGGTGCCTATGGTTGATATAAAATTCTATCTTGTGAAAGTGTCTCAGGAATTAGGGCAGCCTCCATCTCATAGGACACTTGGAAGCAAGTGTTTGGACAAAGTGATTGCCAAGGCAGTGACCTCATTCAGTTCCTGAAGAAAGTGAACTACCTCACTTATTTGGTTATGGTACTCTCTGAACTTGGGATCCAGGAAGCCAGGCACCCGGTGCCAGTCCCAGTCCCAGTCCCAGTGGTCACAGTTGTTTGGTTCTACCAAGGACAGAGTCAGTCTTTCTTGGTACCTATTGCGGTGAGTATTGCCAAATGCCAGGAGAGCTCTGAAGAGGGACCTTTCCTTCGAAAGCAGGTAGTGGTTCACCACTGGCTCCTGACGACTTCACAAGTGGACAAGGAGACCAGATCTGAAACAAGACAGGCTATTTTGGTGGAACATAATAAGTCTCACCTGTCAGAAGACACTCCGGGTACTCACAGACCTGCTTTGGAAAAGGAGGTGCCTTTGTGGGTGTGGGTGTTAGTTTGTGGTTTTGTCTCATGTTCTGAGAATAGGTAGGAAAGGTGGTTTGTTTGGTTTAAAATGGACTGTTTCTTATAAGTCGTTTGACAAGGCGAGTTTTTCTATGTCTAGTATCCCACTGTGTCCATGCTTGTAGGCATTAAAAAATAAAATGCATCAATGGATGTATCCTGTCTAGAAGAATGCTTCCAAGCATTCATCCTGCCCAATTGATAAATGGACTGTGGCTTGCCTTATAAATGGGCAACACCTACTATCTTCCTAAGCTCCTGTTTTCTTCCTGAATTCTGGCCACTCTCCAGAATAGGCTCATGGTTTTGTGTCCAAGATATGTACCACCTCCAGTCTCTGTGACATGCCCATGTACTCAATTGCTGAAGGGAATCAGAGCATCTCAGAAAACTCAGATATCAGTGTGACCAGGAAAGTCTCAGTGGAGAAACCCTGATTTGGGCCTTTTGCTTACCTATTGTTCTGTTGCCCTAAATGTCAGGAAAGTCTTTGACTCAGGCCACCCCTTTGTGAAGCCTGAAGAAAACAGTTTTCAAATGGAAATGAATGGGCATCACCTGTGGCTCTTTGCTTAATTGCTTGGAAAGGGATGTGTCTGAATCAGCCCATTGGCCCTGTGTAAGTCTGTTGCTTAGATTCTCAGCACCTGATGGATCTACAGAAAGATCCCATGTGTAAATCCAAAACCAAAATGGCCAAAAGAAGAGTCAATGTGGATGAAGTCTCTTGCCTTCCTCTCTAAGGTCCTGACCTCTATCAAGTTAGAATAGATATCCTTTGGGTCAAATAAGTTCTTCCAAGCCCTGCAGAGGCTAGGGCATAGGTGCTTGGATTTTCTCATGACTCCAATTCACACAAAAAATCTATACCCGACAGTCAGTAAGCCTCAAAATGGAGAAGCAGAGCAGTATTATGGGCAGGCCTATTTGATCACTCTTGGTCTCAGGAAGGCTGTCCAGGCCACGCTGACTTTAGGCCAATGAGGCATAAGGAAGCTAATTTTGGACACTGTCTTGGGCTGCGCCCCTCATGGAAACCTCCAGCCAGAGGTTATTATGAGTGTCTATATGGCAGAAGATGAGGGTCATGTGGGATCTTTTTTGTTTCAATTGTGGTCATTTGTGTGGTGGTTGGAAAAGAGATGACTGGGTCCACCTGGGTATGAACTCTGGTGTGATCCCCTTAAAGACTGAGTTCTGGAATTGACCTCAGGGAAGAATTGCCATGAATTGTGTTGGGATTTTATGAGGCCACTCCTGACAGTCGCCCTTGGAAACTGATATCTAGGCCCAGGGTTGCTTTCCACAGATCACTGGGAATCTCAGCCAGGATATCACATGATTTTACTCTGAAAGACTTGGCAGTCATTGTTGAGAGTCAAAACACACATGAACCTTACATTGTAGACCTCAATGGGCCTGGCTTCGTGTGAACTTTTGGCCACGCTTTGCAAAGAATTGGCTGTGAGAGTTCTCCAGAACTTTCTTTGAAATGAGCTTCCTCACTATTTAATGGTTCCTAAATGAATTGAAACCCACAATGCCTCCAACTTGATCCTTGAAAATTGGCTAGATAAATACCATGAAATTATTGACATTTCCATTACTAGGTGGCACTGGAGAACTTTCTGATGTCCTGTGTCTGATCATGAGTGTACCAGACAGTGCCTTGATTGACTTGGTTTCAAGAAAATGGTGTAGAACAGAAATACCAGTAAGTTGGAGCTTACTGAATAGTGGAACTAGAGAGGTGGTGTGCAGGTGTGTGATAAAACATCTGTGTTGTGGCCATGTGGATCTGACATTGGCTTGCAAATGGCTTGTGACTGACATGGTGCATCCAGCAGAATCTTATATGTCTGAAACCTCTCCATATAAAATCTCCATATGGAGATTTTCGAGGCAATGTTCAGAATCAGTTTGTTATGGTCAAGGGGGAAATCTATGTGGGATTGAATCCTGGTTGTTACATTCTCCTGCAGACACTGACCCACCACACGTGACAGAACTCCCTCCAGTACTGGGTCCCAGTTGAACTCATTGTATTTCGTGAAGCAAATACCAAACTCCCAGTGCAAGAAACAACACGAAAAGTGGGAGATGACCAAATGGCTTCAAAGTCCACACAGGGAGAAACTTATCCCTAAGTGGCCACAGTTTACCTACAAAGAGTGAATTCAGCACTGCTGCCTCATGTCCTTTGGAAAATAAGAAACCATGTCCTCCAGGTCACATAGATGCAGACACAGCTTTGATGCTCTCAATAGAAAGGAAGCTAAAGCTCCTGATAACAACATAGATTTCAAGTGCCTAACCTCAGAGGCAGTTTCTTAAGGAGTCTTTAGGCCGGCAGAGCTCCATGTTTGTGGAGTGTTTACCTGTTAGACCAGGACGCTAGAAAAGACCACTGACTCCAATTAAAATCAAATTAAAGCAAGCTTATTATTTCCACTGGTCAGGCTGTGTCTCCCTCCCAAAATGGTGGTAACAATACAGCAACCCCACTTTTTCTACAGCCCAGCTCTATAGCCCAGAAAGTTACACAAAACGGGGGTTACAGATAACAGATCTCTGACAAGCATCACACTAATGGTAGTTTAGATTTTTTTTTGCTGTCCCCAACATCAGAATTTATGAGGACCATTAGAGCCTCAGAGAGGGTCGTTTTCTGGCCAGGGAAGGCCAATATTTATGAGGTGTCACTAACGTTTCAGAGAGGGCTGATATCTGGTCGAGAGCAAGGAATGGGTGAGTTCAAGGCACTGGCTGGCATTCCAAGCAGGTTCAGAATTTCAGTAATTTATAGTTAAGCCAAAACTATCTTTTCATGGCTTTGTGGCAAGATGGCTACCAATTTTAATAAAAGATCAGGTTGGGTCTATCATTCCCCCCTTTTCTAATGTGTCCCTTTCAAATCTTTGATAGGGTAGGGGAAGAGCACTGAGGAAATTTTAATCATTCAGGTAACAGTCTCCAAATTTTTAGAACTCACCCAAAACTGAATTCCTGATTGTACCTGACTTAATTATTTACTTTTATTGATAGTCTATTTATTTTTTGCTTCATTGTTGTAAGAAGAGAGGCATCACACATTTTGGCTTCTTCTGAGCTGAGAGAGGGTGATGTGAGGGGGCTTGGCATGAGGGACATGAGTTGCCTTTTGGAATTCAGTTAAAGGACATGAGTTGCCTTTTAGAAGTCAGTTTGTTTTGAAGTCTGGTTGGGAAAGAACAGGTTGTAAAGGCATCTGAGGATGGATTCTTCTATGACAGAAACAAAAACCATGAGTACTGAATAAATGTTGTAGCAGCTGGAACATGTCACTCTATAGAAGTTCCCTCACCAGTCTTTAATATCCCCAGTTATCAGGACTGTCAACTTAATATTTAACTTTTAGTGTTACAGTTGTCCTTCCCCATAAGTTACAGTTTAATAATTTATTGTCACTGATCTTGCAAAATCCTTTTACTAGTATTATCTCTGTGTCTAATAGAGAAACTTTTAATTCTGTTACTCAGGGCTGGATAATCGTACTAGCAAACACCAAGCCTACCTGTGTAGGTTAGGAATATCTGTAGGCCTTAAGCTAAAAACTTCAGCCTCTGGAAGCTCCTCTTGATAGTCTCTTTTTATGGTTATCAGGCATTCTTGTCTGAGAATCCTTCTTTGTAACCTCCAGTCTTACTTATTTTGGGAGGCTAACATAAAGTGTATACCTTAAAATATTATTATTATTATTATTATTATTATTATTATTATTTAAAATGCACAGGAATGGCTGTATTTTGGTATTTACTGTCTTTGCTAAGTCTTTAAGATGAAGCAGTCAAACTGACTTTTGTTTCTATCTATTGTTAACAGTCAGCTGAGCTTTTATGGGAGTCATTTCTGGGGAATCTTGAGAGCAGCTTCTCAGTTCTGCTAGTTTCATTTGCGCTAGGTGGGTACAGGTCTTGCTTGACCATGTGGCTTCCCTCGGAAGCATCAGGGATGTCTCCCTTCTCTGATGACTCTCCTCTTCGTAACAAATGCACTGATTGGCTTTCTGTTCTCTAGTGGTCTCTTTTATCTCCCTGATCAGGAGGTTATGTGGCTCAGAGTTGCAAAGCTCTTTAGAGAAGTACCCTGTTCCCTGAATTTAGACTGACTCAGAGGGCAAGAGCCAAATATTGGTTTTCTTGGCCCTTTCATTTAACTTTAATTTTAAATCCTAATCTTAAACATCCAACAAATAAATTTTAACAGCCTTACATTAAGAGTACTGGGCTTTAATGTCTATAACTTTATAATTATTTATTTTTTTTAATAAATTGGGATCTGTATTATTCTGTCTGTATTGTAGGTGATGACTTATTATCTTGAATAAACCCATGTTGTGTTCTTAAAGCAACACATTTGTAAAACAATAACAGGGAATCTTTAGATCACTTATAAGAAAATTTCAAAATAAAATTAACAAAACTAAAAATACTTAGTTCGTGTAATACCTACCCTGAATTTTTTGGCTGAGTTATACATTATATCCCCTGTTTGAGATCCTAGTAATCTTGACAGAAAAAAAACAGCTTTTGAACATAACTTTAAATGAAATAAAATCTGACCTACTGCTTTTGTAGTTATTCTAACATGTAGTAAGTTGGGACACAGAGCCTTATCTCAGATAAGGCAGGGCTCTTTATAAATCTCAAGTGTTTTAGTTCTAAAGCGGAAATTTGTTTTTTTAAATATCATTTTACAAAGTTTACATAAATTGTTTGAGGTCACATGAACATTAGCTAACATGATATGATATCACATTTAAAACATGAATTAAAGAAAGGCTGAATGTTCTTAACCTTTACATAGATTAGGCTCTCATTAAATTAAAAATATATTTAAATTGTTCCCAATGTAAAAAGTAACATAAAACTTTACATGTCTTATTGATAACAGGTAAATCAATGCCCAATATATATTTTTACCATAAAACTTCAGAATAGCAGCGTGATATAATGCTCTTTTAAGTTTCTACCTTACAGACTTGTATACCTGGAAGATATAAGCACATTAATAGCATCACAATTACATGGATGTTTCTACATTATCCCAGTTAAGCTTTTAAATAAATGGCAGTACAGTGCTCTAAAACAACAGTTCTTATTTAATCATTTGTTTAACTTTTATGGTTGCTTGCTCTAGAAAAAATAAAACTTAATAAACACAATGTTATTGGTAAACTTATGTTTTAAGAAATTTTTGTCTCTTTAACACATGACTGATTTTTACAATCTTATACATACTTTAGTACAAACTTATACAGACCTAAGTTAATCAATCAGATATCTAACAAAAGTACTCATGAATGAGTAATCCCATATCATATTTACTTTACTAATTTATCAAAATATTAGACAAATGTATTGAACAGTGTAAACCATTTTTTTTTGTTGAAGGAAATGTCCTAGAACCAAGTCATATTAGACATTTTATAGACATTAATATTTTATTAGATTTTTGAACACCTAGAAAACTCTTAAGCTTAAATTTAAAGACATTTATTTTTATCTGTTTTTCAAATTTCAATTTAACCATTTAAAAGATGTGAATTGAAGATCTTTGGATCCACTTTTTAAAATTTGTTTTTATGAGTGCTCCTTTAATATGTTAATTTGTGTATCACATGTATGATATACGGACATATGTATATATAGACATACAACACATAACAAAAGTGTGCACACATAATAATAGTAAAGGCCTTGTAGCTTTTCGCAGGTGAAATCTCCATTGCAATGTTTCAAAAACTCCACAGTTGGTCAAAGATAGATCTGATCAGAAAAACATTAACCTAGTCTGCAGGATCAAAATCATGAGCTCAAAAAAAAAAAAAAAGCCAGAAACTAAGGAAAAAAAGTAAGAGTACTAGAAAAAATGACTGGCCAGTAAGTTGTAAATACCATATCATTTACATTTTTTCCTCCTTAGGCCCCAGATCAGTCTGATACTGAGCTTGCAGGCTTCTTTCATTTGCATTTCAATCTAAGTCCTGTCTGAGGTCTGGAAGGAGCAGGAAAAAACTGCTATTCTGAGCAGACACCTCAGGCCTAAGTCATTTTAACCATAATTTTCAGGTTAGGATGTTGAAAATTATGATACATGTTTAAGATACAACTCACAAAATTTTATATCTTTACATCTTTTTTTATCAACAGAAACCATATTATGATTTACTATCCTTGTGCAAATTAATGCACTGATACACACAGTGATATTTTCTCAGGCTAGCCAATTCAAAATTGGTGAAATAAAAAGCCTGAATGATTGGGAAGTTACTTGCCATCTTGGAAGTAGAGTTCTTTAGTTTTCCATCCTAAGTATTAAAATTCTCTGGAATGAATTATCTGAAATCATAAACTAAACAATTACCTAATCCCGACTTTTAACTGCCAGATTGTGCAATGCTTCAAAAACCCATTCAGATACCAGATTGTTACAATAGAACATCATAATTTAGACACACATTCAGCTAAGATCATTCCCAAGAAACAATTTATAATATCAACACATTATTGCACATATCTTAAAGGGCCAGAAACAAAGACACGACAGACAGAAAGGAGCTCCAGACTATGGCTGACAGACAGAAGCCATTAAAACAGAGCAGATAAGAGAAAAATCTCCTACACCAGTGGCAATATAGATGTCCCCATAAGGGAACCAGATGTTTTCACAGAGGGGCAACCTGAAATGTAAAATCAAGGGTCTACATGGTGACTTTACTGCATATAGTGTCCCCTTTTTCTTTTTCTCTTTTTTCAGAAGACAGAGGTGGCATAATCCTTACAGTTCAGGTAAGGAAGGAGGGAATTCCCTGAAGCAACAGGGCTTTGGCAGCTGCTGCGAGTCCCTCAGTCCCTCCTTTTACTTACAGGATTAGCTTCTCTGGTTCGGTTCCACCCCAAGCAGGATTCATGTAATTACATTTCAGTAGTCATGTCTCAAAAAGGTCCAGGGCAGAGGGGGAGGTGGTATATCAAAATTTGTAACTTAAAGTTCGGTTCCTGACCTTGAAGCCAATTAATGCCGATTTAATAATGAGGACAGTGTTTGTAGAAAAAGAAAAATGGGGTTTAATTGCTTTGCTAACAAAGGAGAAACACAGGGGACTCTTCCCAAAGTTTGTGACTCTCCTGATCTGCAGGGACAAGGGGTTTTAAAGTAGTTTCACTTGTTAACCTGGGAGATACTCAGTTCTTAGATCCCCAGCAGGCATTGCCCTCTGCAGTGGGTGTTCTCCAGTCAGCCAGCTAGGGGCTTCTCTCATCCAGCTTAACCAAGGGTGGTAATGTTCATCGCAGTTCCTTTAAGCACAGTCCAAATGGGTGTCAGGCTTACTTGCTTTATTTCCCATTTCCACATCCAATATCCTTAAGTTTTTACCACAGAAATCACACAACAAAATGCACAAAAACGAACAAACAAACAAAAAAAAACCCATATAGAACACAGAACAACACACACACAAAAAAAAAAAAAAAAAACAGAAACCCTGCACCGAAACAGAAAATCTGAGGAGCAATGCAATGTATTGGTAAAGCTCAGGGGTACAAGTGCGTGTGTGCCCGTCAGCACCTCTCTATCCTTCCAGAGCAATTCCCTACAGATCAGAACAGAGGAAAGAACGATTCTCCTTACTGTCCCGGACAGGAGTATATGTGAGCCTCCCGAAGCCACCTCTCTGTCATCAGAATAGATCTCCCTTAACCGAATATTACATGTTATAAAGGCACCACTTACATATGGAGACGTCCTCCACCAGGTGCTTCCTAACAGTTTTAGTTCAGTGGTTCACTGTAGTGCTCCCCGGACCAAAGGCTCACTCCAAGGTCTTGGAACTTGGCTCTCCAGCTTGGAGCCCTGGAGGGAAGGCCAGCTTCAGAATTTCCAGCAGTCTGGTCTTGTGATATGCTTGGGCAGGGTCATCTCGCTGGGAAACGACAAAATGTTAGACCAGGACACAAGACCACACACTCCAATTAAAATCAAATTAATGCAAGCTAATTATTTCAACTGGCCGGGCTGTCTCCCTTCCAAAATGGCAGGAACAAGACAGCAAACCCACCTTTCTTAGAGCCCAGCTTTATATTCCAGGAAGTTCACACAAGGGGTTTTACAGATACCAGAACTTTGACAAGCATCACACTAATGGTAGTTCACATTTTTTTTTCTGGCCCCAACATCAGAAATTATGAGGACCATTAGAGCCTCAGAGAGGGTCGTTGTCTGGCCAGAGAAGTGCAATATTTATGAGGTGTCACTAAAGTTTCAGAGAAGGCTGCTATCTGGTCACAGAGCCAGGCATGGATGAGTTCAAGGCACAGGCAGGCATTCCAAGCAGGTTCAAATTTTACTGTAATTTATAGTGAAGCCAAAATTATCTTTTCATGTCTTCGTGGCAAGATGGCTCCCAAATTTAATAAAAGATAAGGTTTGATCTACCAACCCTGTCCCTCACTTTTGGAAACCCCATTACCACCTACAAGGTGGTGAACTCCTGAGAATTTTCCATTCCAGATAAGTATTCACTGATTTTCTAACTCTTCTCCTCTAATTGTGTCTTACTTAGAGTTAAGGTAATGTCAAGGCATTGTTCTGGATGAGAGTGGGAAGATTTTTGTGTACCACATATTTGCATACACATTGGATTCATTATCTAATTTTCCATTCGAAATACTGAATCCCTGACACTAACCCATACCCTACTAGACTCTGAATACTAATCCTAATATGATGGAGAAAAATAACCTAAACAGAATAGATATACAAGCAGTTCAGAGGAGGCATGGTGTTTAGTTGGATTTGCCTTTTGCATGATAAAGGAATGGTGTAATAAATCTAATCATTTTTTTATTGAAATGGTTCTCCATGTGTTTTTATACTTAACAAATATGTGAATTCCTGTCTCCCTTTCTCTGTAGCCTATTCAGCACATGTATTTCTATATGCACATATAGAATCCTACATGTTATCACACGTATAGTTTTGTGATTTGGCTGATTAAACGCTGTTGGAACTGAAAATTCAAACTATGGGTGAGCTTCCTAGTAGAACAACATTATGCATAAAACCATGTTCAGTAAAATAAATATTTTTGCATCTGTGGATGATATATATTTCACGATGAAATTTGATTGGCATATATATTGCTACTTTTTAATGTCTGTGTGTGTATGTGTGTGTGTGTATGTGTCCAGATTTTTTAAAATAAAATATATGTGTCTTATTATACACTCCCTAAATTCATTGATATACATGTATATGGTTTTATAATCAACTTTTCACAAGTTTATTCTCTTAAATAATCATCCACCTGAAATACATATTTGTTTCCTAGTATTGAAAACTAACTTCAGTGAATGGTGCATTAAAATCCTAATCTTTCCACAGTAATCGACCCAGTTTAACATCAATGCAAGTAGATTCCTATGGGTCATGATATGTATTTTGACGTTCATTTTTTCACAATACTGGTACGTTACTATTTCTTCAGTTTATGCACATCATTGGACATATATTTCATCCACAAGTTCGCAAAATTATAGGCATTTGTTTCACTTTCAATCACTTCCTGCTTCAGAACACATGTATTCCTCCATGTTTCTTGACTGGTCTTTTCATGAGACTCCTTTCCAACACATTAATTTCTATTTCCATAATCACATTGAAGCAAAACTCACACACTGTTCATGATAAACCATAACCCTAATATTACCATTAGATGTATGACTGGTTGGAATGAATGATTGTATATCAATATAAGATTTCTTATATATTTTCAGATATCAATTCAATCCATCATTTAAAGTGGAACCAGTAATATTATTTATTCAGAGTATGGTCTATTCATACATTATGTCTATATTCATAAACACAGGGTACACCTCTTTGTAAACCCAATATAATTTATACGTTTTCAAAATATTGCTCCCAGAAATGTTGGACGAAATACTCATGTCACCTGATCAACATATACATTTTATCACAGTAATATTCTGGACACAAAGTGCAAAGGTCACACTTCTGATTGTACCAAACCCTAAATGGAAAGTGAACATGGATTACTAAAAACATCCATGTTCATGTTGCCGAATGCTCTAAAAAGTCATTCCTATTTTTGACAACATATTGGTTTCTTCCTAAGATAATATAATCAAACTCAACCCTGTTGAAAATATCTAATCCAATATCTCAATTTATACTTTGCCTGATTTCGTAATGTCTCGAATGATGTCTGCTTTCCTACATATTTTCCCCATTTCATCATTATGACTGACACTTCACATGAGCTGACATTTACATTCACTATCTAACCAAAACCCTATTGCTAAAGAACTTTTGTTCCAAATCCTATACTCACTCTTCTTTCTAAACCTATAGACTATCTTCGTATTTCTACCAAGTCTCCCTGTTTGATTTGATGTTATCTTCGACATTCAATCATCCAAGGTACAAGGTCCTATGCCATTGTATATCGATTTATCTGAGACATTGGTGCAGAATATAATTCAAAGATAAGTATTCCAATCAAGGGGCCAATGCCCTTCTGGGCTTCAAATCTTACTTAGGTTTCTTTTTTCATACGTATATTTCACCTCTATATTCTTATAAATATCGCAGATTCCCAATACCATAAATGATCCAGCACAATGATTCCTAATCCAAATTGAACATGTTATTAACCCTAACCATACACTGTTCCCTCAATCTAACTTTACAGAAGAGCAGGAACAGAGTTGGTCTTAAAATAGAGGAAGGTAGGGGATCTTCCACCTGCTGAGAACCTCAAAGATCCATGCAGAAATTATCTCTGGAGAAGATGTAGGCAGCTATGAAGGTCGTAAGAAAGCAAAAGCTATCTTCCATTGCAAACAACCTGGTAAGGATGAAAGGTTGTGTCTGAATCAGCCTCTCTCTGCTTAATGTAGAGAAGATGGACCAAACCAGGCATGTGTGGAGAGCTGTTCCCGGGTGATTATGGTTGATATACCTTTCTATCTTGTGAAAGTGTCAGAGGAAGTAGGGGCAGCCTCCATCTCATGATACCCTTGGAAGCAGCTGTTAGGACAAAGTGGTTGCCAAGGCAGTGACCTCATTTAGTTCCTGAAGGAAGTGACCTCACATCACTTCCTTAGTGATGGAACCCTCTGAACTTTGAATCCAGGAAGACAGGCACCCAGAGCCAGTCCCAGTCCCAGTCCCAGTAGTTTTACTTGTTTGGATTTAACAATGAGAGAGTCATTCTTTCTTGCTAACTACTGATGTGAGGATGGCAAAATGCCTCGAAAACTCTGAAGAGGGGGCTTTCCTGAAAAAGCAGGTAGTGGTTCACCGCTGGGTCCTGACAACTTCACAGTGTTGGACAAGGAGACCAGATCTGAGACAGGACAGGCCATTTCGGGGGAACATAGTATGGCCCACCAGTCAGAGGACACTTCGGATAGTCCCAGACCTAATTGGGGAAGGAGGTGCCTTTGTGGGTGTGGATGTGAGTTTGTGGTTTTGTCTCATGTTCTGAAAATAGGTAGGAAAGTCAGTTTGTTTAGTTTGGAGTGGACAGTTTCTAGTAATTCTTTTGAAAAGGCGAGTGTTTCTGTGTCTGTGTATCTCACTTTGTCCGTGGTTGCAGACATTAGAAAAGAGAATGCATCAATGGATATGTCCTGTCTAGTAGAAAGCTTCCCAGCATTCATCCTGCACATTTTATTAATGGATGGTGGCTTGCCTGATTGATGGGCAACATCTGCTATCTTCCTAAGTTGCTGTTTTCTTCCTGAATTCTGTCCACTGTCCTGAAAAGGCTCATGGTTTTGTGTAAAAGATATATACCACTTCCAAGCTATGTGACAAGGCCATATACTGGATAGCTGAAGGGAATTGTGAGCATCTCAGAAAACTCAGATATCAGTGTGACCAGGAATGTCTCAGTGGAGAAACCCTGCTTTTGGCCTTTTGCTTACCTATTTTTCTTTTGCCCTGAACGTCAGGAATGTCTTTGCCTCTGCCCCACACCTTGGGAAGCCTGAAGGAATCAGTTTTCAAACGGAAATAAAAAGGGCATCACCTGTGGCTCTTTGCTTAATTGCTTTGGAAAGGGATGTGTCTGAATCAGCCTCTTGACCCTGTGTGAGCCTGTGGCATAGATTCTCAGCACCTGATGGTTCTAAAGGAAGATCCCATGTGTGCATCCAAAATCAAAATGGCCAAAAATCAGTCATTGTGGATGAAGTCTCTCGCATTCCTCGGTAAGGTTCCAGACTTCCATCAAGTGAGAATAGTGATCCATTGGGTCAAATAAGTTCTTCAAAGCCCTGCAGATGCTAGCCCATAGGTTCTTGGGTTTTCTTATGAATCCAATTCAAATAAAGAATCTAAACCCCACAGTCAGTAGGCCTCAAATTAGAAAATTGGAGCAGTATTAACGGCAGGCCTATTTGATCACTCCTGGTTCATGGGAAGGGTGTACAGGCCACCGTGACTTTAGGCAAATTAGGGGAAAGGGAGATTATTTTGGACACTGTCTTGTGCTGCGCCTCTCATGGAATCCTCCAGCCAGAAGTTATGATGAGTGTCTTTATGGAAGAAGATGAGGGCCATGTGGGAGTGTTTTGGTTTTAATTGTGGTCATTTGCGTGGTGGTTGGAAGAGATGACTGGATCCACCAGGGCTTCAACTCTGGTTTGATTCCCCTTAGAGATTGAGTTCTGGAACTGACATCAGAGAAGTATTTTTAGGGATTGTGTTGGAATTTTAGTAGGCCATGCTTGAGAGTCGCCCTTGGAAAATGAGATCTTGGCCCAGGTTGTCTTTCTACAGAGAACTGGAAATCTCAGCCAGGATATCACATGATTTTATTCTGAAAGAATTGGCAGCCATAGATGAGAGTCAAACCACACATGGACCTCACATTGTAGACCTCAATGGGCCTGGCTTCTTGTGACTTTTGGCCACTCTTTGGGATTTTCCATGTTCAGTAAACTGAATATTTTTGTATCTGTGGACGATATATATTTCATGCAGAATTACTATTGGCATATATATAGCTACATTTTAATGTCTGTGTGTGTGTGTGTGTGTGTGTGTGTGTGTGTGTATATATATATATATATATACTCTCCAGATTTTTCAAAATATGTAACATATGGGTCTTAATGTACACTCCCTAAATTCATCCATATTCTTGTATGTGACTTTATAAACAACTTTTTCCAAGATTATTCTAAGAAATATTCATCAACCTGAAATACATATTTCTTTCCTAGTACTCACAACTAATTTCAGTGAATGGTGAATACAAATCCTAATATTTCTACAGTAACTGACCCTGTTTAACATTAATGCAAGTAGATTCTTATTGGACATGATGTGTATTTTGACGTTCATTTTTATTCAACATTGGTATATTACTATTTCTTCAGTTTATGCACATCACAGGATATATATTTCATCCACAATTTCACAAAATTATAAGCATTTGTTTCACTTTCAATCACGTCCTGCTTCAGAACACATGCATTCCTCCATGTTTCTTGACTGGTCTTTTCATGAGACTTCTTTCTAAACACATTATTTTCGATTTCCATAATTAATTTTAAAGCAAAACTCTCACACACTTCATGCTAATCCATAACCCTAATATTACCATTAGATATATAACTGGTTGGAATGAATGATTTTATGAAAATATATGATTTCTCATATATTTTCAGATATCAATTCAATCCATTATTTAAAGTGGAACCAGTTATATTATTTATTCACAGTTTGGTCTATTCATGCATTATCTCTATATACATAGACACAGGGCACACTTCTTTGTACCCGAATACTAATTTATAAGTCTTGAAATATCGCTCCCAGAAATAGTGTAAGAAATACTCATGTTACCTGATGTACATATATTTTATCACAGTAATATTCTGGACACAAAATGCAAAGGTCAAACTTATGATTGTACCAAAGCATAAATGGAAAGTGAATTTGGATTACTAAAAACATCTATGTCAGGGTTACCTCATGTTTTCAAATGTCATTCCTATTGGTCACTACATATTTTTTTTCCTAAGATTATACATTCAATCTCAACACTGTTTAAAATGTCTAATTCTATCACTCACTTTATATTTGCCTGATTTCATAATGTCTCTAGTGATATTTGCTTTCCTACATATTTTACTCAGTTCATCATTGTGACTACCTCTTCACATGTGCTGACATTTACCTTCACTCTCTAACCAAGACCCTATTGCTAAACAACTTTTGGTCCAAATTATATACTCACTCTTCTTCCTAAACATACCGACTCTCTTCCTAATCCTACGGACTATCCCTGTTTCAGTGGATGTTCTCTTCTACAATCAATCATCCAAGGTACAAGGTCCTGTGCCCTTCTATATAGATTTATATGAGACAAGTGTGCAGAATGTAATTCAAAGCTAAGTATCTCAATCAAGGGCCCAATGCCCTTCTGACCTTCAAATCTTACCTAGATTTCTGTTTTCATACTTATATTTCACCTCTATATTCTTATAAATATCGCAGGTTCCCAATACCACTAATCATCCTGCAGAATAATTTCTAACTTAAATCGAACATGTTTTTAAACCTAACCATACACTGTTCCCTCAATATGACTTTACGGTAGAGCAGGGAAAGAGTTGGTCTTACAATATAGGAATGTAGGGGAATTTCCACCTGCTGAGAACCTCAAAGGTTCATGCATAAATGATACCTGGAGAAGGTGTAGGCAGCTATGAAGGACCTGAGAGAGCAAAAGTCATATTCCATGGCAAACAACCTGGTCAGGATGAAGGGTTGTGTCTGAATCAGCCGCTCTCTTCTTAATGTAGAGAAATTGGACCAAACCAGGCTTTTGTGGAGAGCTGCTCCCGGGTGCCTATGGTTGATATACCATACTAACTTCTGAAAGTGTCACAGGAAGTAGGGGTAGCCTCCTTCTCATTGCGACCCTTGGAAGCATCTGGTAGGACAAAGTGGATGCCAAGGCAGTGACGTCATTCAATTCCTGAAGAAAGTAACCTCAACTCACTTCCTTGGTGATGGAACTCTGTGAACTTTGGATCCAGGAATCCAGGCACCCGTTGCCAGTCCCATTCCCAGTCTCAGTGGTCTCACTTGTTTGGATTTACCAAGGACAGAGTCAGTCTTGGTATCTACTGATGTGAGGATGGACAAATGTCATAAAAGCTCTGAAGAGGGGCCTTTCCTGTAAAAACATGTAGTGTCTCATTGCTGGCTCCTGCCAACTCCACAGAATTGGCCAAGGAGACCAGATCTGACACAGGACAGGCCATTTTGGGGGAACATAGTATGGCCCACCAGTAAGAGGACATTTCAGATAGTCACAGATGTACTTGGGGGAAGGAGGTGCCTTTGTGGGTGTGGGTGTGGGTTTGTGGTTTTGTCTCATGTTCTGAGAATAGGTAGGAAAGTCGGATTGTATGGTTTGGAGTGGACTGTTTCTAGTAAGTCGTTTGACAATGCGAGTGTTTCTAAGTCTGTTTATCCCACTGTTTCCGTGGTTGTAGACATTAGAAAAGAGAATGCATCAATGGGTATGTCCTGTCTAGAACAAAGCTTCCCAGAATTCATCTTGCCCAATTTAAGAATGGACTGTGCTTGAATCGTGAATGGGCAACACCTACTATCTTACTTAGTTCCTGTTTTCTTCCTGAATTCTGGCCACTCTCCAGAATAGGCTCATGGATTTTTGTCGAAGATATGTACCACCTCCAAGCTCTGTGACATGTCCGTTTACTGGATAGCTGAAGGGAATGGGAGCATTTCAGAAAACTCAGATATAAGTGTGACCAAAAAAGTCTCAGTGGAGAAACCTTGCCTTGGGCCTTTGCTTACCTATTGTTCTGTTGCCCCAAACGTCAGGAATGTCTTTGCCTCTGCCCCACACTTTGGGAAGCCTGAAGAAATCAGTTTTCAAACGGAAATAAAAGGGCATCACCTGTGGCTCTTTGCTTAATTGCTTTGGAAAGGGATGTGTCTGAATCAGCCTCTTGGCCCTGTGTAAGGCGATGGCTTAGATCCTCACCACCTGATGGATCTAAAGAAAGATCCCATGTGTGCATCCAGAACCAAAATGGCCAAAAGAGCAGTCATTGTCGATGAAGTCTCTCACCTTCCACTGTAGGGTTCCTTAACTCCATCAAGTGAGAATAGGGATCCTTTGGGTCAAATGAGTTCTTCAAAGCCCTGCAGAGGCTAGGCCATAGGTGCTTGGTTTTTTGATGACTCAAATTCACTTAAAGAATCTAAACCCCACAGTCAATAGACCTCAAGTTGGAGAAGCAGAGAAGTATTAACAACAGGCCTATTCGATCACTCCTGGCTCACAGGAAGGATGTCCAGGCCACCCTAACTTTAGTCAAATGAGGGGCAATTGAGGTCATTTTGGACACTGTCTTGGGCTGCACCACTCATGGAAACCTCCAGCCAGAGGTTATGATGAGTGTCTCTATGGAAGAAGATTAGTGCCATGTGGGGTGTTTTGGTTTTAATTGTGGTCATTTGTGTGGCTTTTGGAAGAGATAACTGGGTCCATCTTGGCTTGAACTCTGCTTTGATTCCATTTAGAGACTGTGTTCTGGAACTGACCTCAGAGAAGGTTAAAGGTCCTATGCCATTGTATATCGATATTTCTGGGACATTTGTGCAGAACGTAATTCAATGATAAGTATACCAATCAAGGGCCCAATGAACTTCTGGGCTTCATATCTTACCTAGATTTCTGTTTTCATACTTATATTGAAAGGTTAATAAAATAGGTACTTGTCACTTGCTGTTTTTCTGCATGATTAAGAAAACACTGTTGAAATCTTGAGAACTGTTTGCTATTCTTGGTCCCAGAATGTGTTGTCCCCAACTGCCAAACTGCAGAATGTACTCCGTCACCCATTTGCACGCAAACCGCCCACTCACCCTGACCCATCAATAAACTTCCCTCCCTGCCCTCTCCAAGGAAAGTATATAAGCACTTCTTAAGCTGTTCTCAGGGCTCTCTGCTCTATTCAAGTGAGCTCTGAGCCCTTGCATGCCAGACCCGCAATTAACCCTTTGCTGTTGCATGAGACAGTCTCTTGGTGTTCTCCTCCTCCAAAGCTCGCCCGATCTTTACATCTGGTGGCCCCAGCGAGATCCAGCAGCCACAGATGAAAGACCCCCAATAAGCTCCTCTGGGTTAAATAAGGCCCCTCTTTCTGGTTTCAGTTTTCAGGTTAGGGCTTGGAAAAATTGCTATCGGTGACGAGTGTGAGCTCTCTCCGACGGTGGCTTACAGATATGTCATAGAGCCACAAGCCATGTCCCTGGGGAATGGACTTGGGAACTCGAGGAACAATAGTCTCCTCGACTCAGTGACATTTTGTTTCGGATTCGGTATTGCAGCCCATCGAATTTGCCAGCTACTCAGTCCTGGTTTCAGTATTGGATGTCCATTCCCTGTCTTTATTTTCTTGTCTTGTCTGTGTCGTGTATCCTTGCTTTCACTGTCTGTGTATCTTTCTTAATGGGACAGAGCACTTCAATGCCTCTGTCCCTGATCCTTGATCATTGGACCAAAGTCTGCTTAAGGGCTCAATATCTTTCTTTTTCAGTAAAACGCCAGACCTGGCAGATTCTGTGTCTCAGAATGATCCACCATTGGAGTCGGATGGCCCCCAGAAAGATCTTTCTACTTTGCCACGCCAGCCAGACATTCTGACTCTGGAGGATGACTAAGAAATTCGGGGCTCAGATCTTTTCCCCTAACTCAGGGTAACTTTTGAAGTATAGGGGACCCCAGTAAACTTTGATGTGAATACAGAAGCAGTATACTCAGCCCTTAAGGCCCCATTGGGCCCTCTATCAAATAAAAGGTCTGTAGTTCAAAGGGCTAATGACAGTAAATATCAGGCTTAGACAACTAAGAGTACATTGGACCTGGGGAAAGTAAACATCCATCACTCCTTCCTTGTAATCCCAGAATGCCTGTACCCATTAATGGGCAGAGATCTGCTCACCATGCTCTGGGCCAAAATAATTTTTAACCCTGAAGTCCCCGAAATGAAATTTCTAAATCCTTCAGTAAAAACTCTTATAGTCACAGCTTTAACTATGTTAGTAGAAGATGAACATCAACTCTTCACACCCCCCCAAGCTGATCAAACAGGCAAGCTACCCCAGAAATGGATAACAGATTACCCAGATACCTGGACAAAAACTGCTGGTTTAGGACTGGCCGTGAAAAAACCTCCAATAACAGTGGAGTTAAAAACCTCAGACTCACCAATCAATGTCAAACAATATCCTCTAAGCAAAAAAAAAAAAGCTAAAAATGGATAAGGGCCCATATTCAGAAATATCTGGCCTTAGGGTCCTAAGACCCTGTCAATCGGCCCATGAACACTTCCCTGCTACCAGAAAAAAAAAGGCAGGAACTGGGGACTATCGCCCCGTTAAAGACCTAAGAGAGATCAACAACAGAGTGCAGGACATTCAACACACGGTACCTAATCCGGACAATCTGCTTAGCACTCTGAACTCTGAGAGGAAATGGTATACTGTTCTGGACGTAAAAGATGCTTTCTTTTGCTTGCCTCTGAATACAGATAGTCAGTTGCTGTTTGCTTTTGAGTGGGTAGACCCAGAAACCAGAACGCCTGGTCAACTAACTTGGACTAGACACCCACAGAGCTTCAAAAACTCCTCCACTCTCTTTGATGAAGCCCTCTGCAGAGATCTCAACAACTTCAGAACTATGCACCTCAAAGTTACACTGCTTCAATACGTGGATGACAAGCTACTGGCAGCCAACACCAAGAAAAACTGTGAGTCTGGGTCCCAAGCACTATTATCCAACCTTGCTAAACTCAGGTATAGAGCTTCTGCCAAAAAGGCCCAAATTTGCTAGCATGAAGTCATCTTCCTGGGCTATTCCCTTAGGGGCAGTAAACGATGGCTAACTGAGCCCAGAAAACAAACCGTTTTGCAGATACCACCCCCATCTAACAGGAGACAACTCAGAGAGTTTCATGGGACTGATGGCTTTTGCAGGTTATAGATACCTGTGTTTAGGTCCTTAGTTGCTCCTTCATACCCGCTGTTAAAGGGAGATCCCCATTTCCAATGGACCCCTGAGCACCAGGAAGTTTTTGATAACATCAAAGGACACTGACATTGAACGCCTCAACTTCACTGAGCCCAGTCTTCAATTTCAGAAAGTCCTACACTACGTTACAAAGGTACATCAACTCACTCACCTTGGTTCAAAGAAACTACAGGCATTCCTGAAGGATCAAGAACAGAGTTTTCCACTAATTGACTCACAGTGAAAGGAAATATCTGAACGGGTAACAAAAGCCTGTTGGGTCTGTCAAATGGTTAATGCTTACCCTTCCAAGCTTCCTGCAGGAAAGCACCTATGAGGAACCAGACAAGGACAATTCTGGGAAGTGGACTTTCTGAAATTAAGCCAGCAAGGTATGAACTTAAAAATATCCTAGTCTTTGTAGATATATTTTCAGGATGGATTGAAGCCTTCCCCCCCCCCACACACACACACACACAAAAAAAAAAAAAAAAAAAAAAAAACAAATAATGGCGCAAATAGTTTTCAAGAAGATCCTGAAAGATATTTTTCCAAGATACGGTCTGCCTAAGGTAATAGGGTCTGATAATGGACCGGTGTTCTTGGCCCAGGTAAGTCAGGGGTTAACCAGGACCCTGAGGATTAATTGGAAGTTAGATTGTGCTTATACACCCCAGAGATCAGGACAGGTAGAAAAATAAATAGAACCATTAAAGAGACCTTAACAAATTTAAGCTTAGAGACCGGCATAAATGATTGGACTATTCTCCTGCCTGATGCACTGTTTCATGCGAGAAATACTCCCTCTGTTTCTTTGTGTAAACTCACTCCCTATGAAATTCTTTATGGTGCTGCTTCTCCAGTAAGGGACCTAACCCCAACTCTAAGGCCTAACGATCCCTTCCACACCCCCTTGCTTGACAGACTTAAAGCTCTTGGAAGAACTCAGCGATACCTGTGGAAACAGCTGGCCACTGCCTACCAACCTGGGGATGAGGGGACTCCACATCAATATCAAGTAAGAGACTTCATCTACATAAGACGACATCAAGTGTCATCCCTGGAACCCCACTGGAAAGGAACATACCAGGTGCTACTTCAAACTCCTTCAGTGGTAAAAGAAGATGGACTCACTTCCCGGATCCATGCCTCTCATCTCAAGCCTGCGCCGTGTCCAGATTCTGGTTGGAAACTGGAAAAGACTGGTAACTATTTCAAATTAGGTATTCGCCATGTGGATAAGTCTATAGACTCTCCCCTTGGCCACCAGTAGTCCTAACATTCATCAGCCCGTTCAGCAGCGATGGCTGATCACAAATCCTACTAGACAAGAAGTATGGTCCATCTTGCATACATCTCCCTTAGGGACCTGGTGGCCATCTCTCCACCCAGACAGATTTCAGCTGGCTATAGGTCGTTCCTATTGGGATAACCTTGATGAAGATGATACCACTAATATTCCATTAAATCCCTTCCCTACCATAGAAAATGGAAACAAACATTATGGATGCAGGGACACGCGAGCCAGATTCAGGTTGGCTAGCCTAGATTACTATGTTTGCCTGGCCGACTATCAAAGCCACAAACAGCCAAGGCTGTGTGTGGGAAAAGCCGACTTCTTCTGTAAGTCATGGGGATGTGAGCATACAGGGGCTGCCTGGTGGAACCAAACTCCTCATCAAATTCAGTACACAGCATTGGCCATATTACCAATTAGACAACCAAAAACTATGGCCCACAGAGGGGTCTCTAGATCCTCAAATTCTGCGTGACCTTTTTAACTTCATCAAGTGCTCAAAAGGGTGGAAGGAAATTTCCCTATGTGGAGTCCTTTTCCCTCCTTCTCTCACATCCTGTACAATGCTTTTCCAATAGTTCCTCACCCCCAGCCTTCTGCTCTAGACTCTCTGCTGTCATTCCCACCTCAGCAACCTGATTTCTCCCCTCCAATTACTAGAACAGAAATCCAAACCTCTGCCAGATCACAGACCATTGCCTCCTTGCTGAGGTAGCAGGTACTGAGGCACCCCTCGACCCACTAACTCTTCTCTTTTCTTGACAGTGCCCGCACTGGGTCCCACCAGGTAATCTAACAAGCTAACCCAAAGATCAAACCTGCTGAGAAGAGCCCTCAGACCACTATCCAAGATGTAATGAAAATGGCCTTTAAAGTTGCTTTGTGATCACTGAAAACAGGTTACTAAAAATTTAAAGTCTCTCACAGGCTTTGTGCGATACTCACTCCCGTCTTCCCCTCTGCTCTACCCATTCTACTGCTCAAGTTTTTGTTGCTAGGAAAATCCCAAACGCTTTTTCCATTATTCTTTTACATCTCTCCTTCCCAATTCTCAGATCCACTGAGCTGCTCTCAGCCTCGACTACCCCGTCTTCCCCCTCTGTACCAGGCCCAGAGAAAAGTCTTAAATGACCTTCTCCAGAAGTCTTCACCAAGGCTTATTTTAGGTCTTTCAGCAAAAGAGTCCCTCTGAATGAGTTCAATGTAGATAAACTTCCTCTTTTCCTGTTGTCATGTTCTACGTGGCCACTGGCTGGAAGAATCACCACTCCTAAGCTAGACACCCCCTTACTAGTTTTTCACAAAATATGTGAACAAGGCGTCTGGCCTTGAACTGGGACTTCACAGAGATGGCTACATTTCTAAGATTAAAAATTTACCAACTGGGCTCTGTGGTGACAGCTGGCAGGGGGAAAAAAAGAGACAAAAAGCTGTTTCCTTCCTAGGTGTCCTTGAACAGTTAACTTGCCAAGAACTGAGGAAAGAAAAAAAAAACAGAAACAAAAACTGCTTTTTGTGAACTTCTGCAGACTGTGGACTTCTGAGCCCCTTCCCTTACATGTTGGGTACAAATTCTAAAACTACCGAAACTTGGGGTTCAGGGGATTAATTGATTACAACAGAGGCAATGCCCTGTAAATCCGGATGCAACCAAATAAGACTGTTTTTCTGTCTTCGGTGCTATCTTAAGAGCCTTGCCTTATCCGTCCCTACAACAGTATAATTCTATACACTTTAACATTGTTTATGTTTTCATAAAATGGTCAACAGATGTGATTAATTATGTAATGATGCATATGTTTTCCAGAGTGCTCTATCATGATGCAGGTTCATTTAAAGTTCAAATAGGGGGGCATACAACCCGGATCCACCTGGAACCTGTATCCCTCACTTTAGCCATCCTATTATTAACAATAGTTGCTTCAGTGGTGGGCACAGGAACAACTGCCCTTGCCCATGGGACAAAACAAATGACACAATTAGAAGCAGCAATAGACCAAAACATAAGATATTAAAAACATCCATCACAGCTTTACAGGAATCTGTGACCTCTCTCTCTCTGAAGTTGTTTTACAGAACAGGCGAGTGTTGGAAATCCTCTTCATGAGAGAAGGGGGCCTTTGTGCTTGCATTGAGGGAAGAATGTTGTTTTTATGACGACAATCCTGGAGTTGTAAAAGAATCTATGAGAAAATTAAGAAAATGCCTTGAAGAGCATCAACGAGAGAAAGTAGCCCAAAAAGGAGGGTTTGAGTCTTGGTTCACACAATCCTCCTGGTTAACTACGCTTTTATCCATCCTGGCCGGTCCATTAATAATCCTCATATTATTGCTAACTGTAGAACAATGTTTGCTCAACTGTGTAGTTTCCTTTCTAACCCAAATCGAACCTGTAATTAAACATAACCATACACTGTTCCCTCAATCTAATTTTACAGAAGAGCGGGAACAGAGTTGGTCTTAAAATACAGGAATATAGATGATCTTCCACCTGCTGAGAACCTCAAAGGTCCATGCAGAAATGATCCCTGGAGAATATGTAGGCTGCTATGAAGGACCTGAGAGAGCAAAAGTCATCTTCCATGGCAAACAACCTGGTCAGGATGAAGGGATGTGTCTGTATCAGCCTCTCTCTTCTTAATGTAGAGAAGATGGACCAAACCAGGCGTGTGTTGAGAGCTGCTCCTGTGTGCCAATGGTTGATATACCATTCTAAATTGTGAAAGTTTCACAGGAAGTAGGGGCAGCCTCCATCTCATCAGAACCTTGGAAGCAACTGTTAGGACAAAGTGGTTGCCAAGGCAGTGACCTCATTCAGTTCCAAAGAAAGTGACATACCTCATTTCCTTGGTGATGGAACTCTCTGAACTTGGTATCCAAGAAGCCAGGCACCCAGAGGCAGCCCCAGTCCCAGTGGGCTCACTTGTTTGGATTTACCAAGGACCGTGTCATTCTTTCTTGGTACCTACTGATGTGAGGATGGCGAAATGCCAGGAGAGCTCTGAAGAGGGGTGTTTCCTTAGAGAGCAGGTAGTGGCTCACCGCTGGCTCTTGACAACTTCAAAAAGTTGTCCAAGGTGACCAGATCTGACACAGGACATGCCATTTCGGGGGAACATAGTATGGCCCACCAGTCAGAGGACACTCGGGATAGTCACAGACCTACTTGGGAAAAGGAGGTGCCTTTGTGAATGTGGGTGTGAGTTTGTGGTTTTGTCTCATGTTCTGATAATAGGTAGCAAAGTTGTTTTTTTTGGTTTAGAGTGGACTGTTTCTAGACAGTTGTTTGACAAGGTGAGTGATTCTATGTCTGTGTATCCCACTGTGTCCGTGATTGTAGACATTAGAAAAGAGAATGCATCTATTGATGTGTCCTGTCGAGTAGAAAGCTTCCAAGCATTCTTCCTGCCCAATTTATGAATGGACTGCTGGTTGCCTTATGAATGGGCAACACCTACTACTTTCCTATGTTCCTGTTTTCTTCCTGAATTCTGGCCACTCTCCAGAATAGGCTCATGGTTTCTTGTCCAAAATATGTACCACCTCCAAGCTCTGTGACAACCCCATGTATTAAATAGCTGAAGAGAAAAAGAGCATCTCAGAATATACTGATATTGTTGTGAACAGGAAAGTCTCAGTGGAGAAACCCTGCTTTGGGCCTTTTGCTTAAATATCGTTCTATTGCCCTGAATGTCAGGAAGGTCTTTGCCACAGGCTACCTGCTTGTGAAGCCGGAAGAAAACAGTTTTCAAATGGATATGAATGGGCATCACCTGTGGCTCTTTGCTTAAATGCTTTGGAGAGGGATGTGTCTGAATCACCCTCTTGGCCTGTGTGAGGCTGTGGAATATATTCTAAGCACCTGATGGATCTAAATAAAGATCCCATGTGTGCATCCAAAACCAAAATGGCAAAAAATCAGTCATTTTGGATGAAGTCTCTTCCCATCCTCTGTTTGGTTTCTGACCTCCATCAAGTGAGAAGAGGGATCCTTTGGGTCAACTGAGTTCTTCAAGCCCTGCAGAGGCTTGCCCATAGGTGCTTGGGTTTTCTCATGACTCCAATTCACATAAAGAATCAATACCTGACAGTCAGTAGGCCTCAAATTGGAGAAGTGGAGCAGTATTAAGGGCAGGCCTATTTGATCACTCCTGGTTCACAGTAAGGGTGTCCAGGCCAGCCCCACTTTAGACAAATGAGTGGCAACGAGCTTAGTTTTGACACTGTCTTTGACTGTGCCTCTCATGGACACCTCCAGCTAGAGGTTATGATGAGTGTCTATATGGAAGAAGATGAGGGCCATGTGAAAGTGTTTTGGTTTAATTGTGGTCATTTGTTTGGCGGTTGGAAGGGATGACTAGGTCCACCTGGGTTTGAAATCTAGTGTGATTTCCCTTAGAGACTGAGTTCTGGAACTAACCTCAGAGAAGTATTGCCATGAATTGTGTTGGGATTATAGAAGGCCAGTCATGACTGTCTCCCTTAGAGCCTGAGGTCTAGGCCCAGGGTGACTTTCCACAGAGCACGGTTATCTCAGGCAGGATATCACAAGATTTTTTTCTGAAAGTCTTGGCAGCCATAGTTGAGAGTCAAAACACAAATGGACCTCACATTGTAGACCTCAATGGGCCTGGGTTCATGTGACCTTTTTGCCACTCTTTGGGAAGCATTGCTAGTGCGAGTTCTCCAGACCTTTCATTGAAATAAGCTTACTCACCACTTAATGGTTCCTGAATAATTGGAACCCACAGTGCCTCCAAATTCATCCTTGAAAAATGACTAGATAAATACCATGACATTTTTGAAATTCCCATGACCAGCTGGAACTGGAGAACCTTTGGATGTCATGTTGCTTATCAGCAGTGTACCAAACAGTGCCTTGATTGACTAGGTTTCATGAAAACGATGTAGAACAGAGATGCCAGTAAGTTGGAGCCTGCTGAGTAGTGGGCCAAGAGCAGTAGTGTGCAGGTGTGCAATAAAACATCTGTGGTAAAGATATGTGGATCTTCCATTGGCTTCCAAATGGCTTGTGACTGACATGGTGCAGGCAGCAGACCCTTATATGTAGAGGCATCTTTTCATATGTAGAGGTTTCAGGGCAATGTTCAGAATCAGTTTGCTATGGTCAAGGGGGCAAGCAATGTGGGATAGAAGCCTGGTTGGTACATTCTCCTGCAGACCCTGACCCACCACACGTGACAGAACTCCCTCCAGCACTGTGTCCCAGTTGAACTCATTGTATTTCGTGAAGCAAATACAAAACTCCCAGTGCAGCAGCAAGAAACACCACGAAAAGTGGAGAATGACCAAATGGCTACACAGTCCACATGGGGAGACACTTAGCACACAGTGACAACAGTTTACCTACAAAGAGAAAATTCAGCACTGCTGCATTATGTTCATTGGAAAATAAGAAACTGTGTCCTCCTGATCACATAGATGCAGACCCAACTTTGATGATCTCAGTATAAAGGAATCTAAAACTCATGACAACAACATATATTTCCAAAGCCCAACTTCAGATAGAGTTTCTACAGAAGTATTTAGGCTCTCAGAGCTTATTGGTGGTGGAGTTTTTACGCTGTTCCTTACTTTTGGAAACTTTTCTACCACCTCCCAGGTTGTGGACTCCTGAACATTTTTCATTCCAGATATGTATTCAAAGATTGTCTAACTCTTCTCCTCTAATTTTGTCAAAACATATTTAAAATTGGAAGCAGTTATATTATTTATTCACAGTATGGACTATTCATCCATTATCTCTATATTCATAGACACAGTGTACACCTATTTGTACCCCCAATACTAATTTATATATCTTCAAAATATTGCTCCCAGAAATGGTGGAAGAAATACTCATGTCACCTGATCTACATATACGTTTTATCACATTAATATTCTGGACACAAAAAGCAAAGGTCACACTTAAGATTGTATCAAAGCCTAAATGAAAAGTGAGCATGGATTACTAAAAACATCCATTTTAAGGTTGCCAATATTTGCAACTGTCAATCTTATTGGTGACTACATATTTGTTTCTTCCTAAGATTATATATTCAAACTCAACCTTGTTGAAAATGTCTAATCCTATCACTCACTTTATACTTTGCCTGATTTCTTAATGTCTCTATTGATATCTGCTTTCCTACATAATTTCCCCAGTTCAATATTGTGAATGACTCTTCACATGTGCTGACATTTACATTCACGCTCTAACCAAAACCCTATTGGTAAAGAACTTTTGGTCAAAATCCTATCCTCTCGCTTCTTTCTAAACCTACCGACTATCTTCCTAATCCAAATGACTATCCCTTTTGGACTGGATGTTCTCTTCCACATTCAATCATCCAAGGTACAAAGTCTTATGCCATTGCATATGGATTTATCTGAGACATCTGTGCAGAAATTGATTCAACGCTAAGTATCCCAATCAAGGCCCCAATGCTCTTCTGGGCTTCAAATCTTACCTAGATTTCTGTTTTCATACTTATATTTCACGTCTATATTCTTATAAATATTACAGGTTCTCAATACCATTATTCATCTTGCAGAATGATCCCTAACCCAAATCGAACCTATTATTAACCCTAACCATACACTGTTACCTCTATCTAACTTTACAGAAGAGCAGGGACAGAGTTGCTCTTACAATACAGGAATGTAGGGGATCTTCCACCTGCTGAGAACCTCAAAGGTCCATGCAGAAAAAAATCACTGAAGAAGATGTAGGCAGCAATGAAGGACCTGAGAGAGCAAAATTTATCTTCCATGGCAAACAACCTGGTCAGGATGAAGGGATGTGTCTGAATCATCCTCTCACTTCTTAATGTAGAGAAGATGGACGAAACCTGGTCTGTGGGGAGAGGTGTACCCGGGTGCCTATGGTTGATATACCTTTTTAACTTGGGAAAGTGTCAAGGAAGTAGGGGCAGTCTCCATCTCATGGGACACTTGGAAGCAACTGTTAAGACAATGTGGTTGCCAAGGCAGTGACTTCATTCAGTTCCTGAAGGAAGTGACCTACATCACTTCCTTGGTGATGGAACTCTCTGAACTTGGGATCCAGGAAGCTAGGTACGCAGAGCCAATCCCAGTCCCAGTCCCAGTGGCCTCCTTGTTTGTTTTTACAAAGTATAGTGTCAGTCTTTCTTGGAACCTACTGATGTGAGGATGGCCAAATACCAAGAGATCTCAGAAGAGGTGTCTTTCCTGTGAAAGCAGGTAGTGGCTCACCCATGGCTCCATACAACTTCACAGAGTTGGCCATGGAGACCCGATTTGAGACAGGACAGGCCATTTTGCGGGAACATAGTATGGCCCACCAATCAGAAGACACTCCTGATAGTCACAGACCTACTTGAGTTAAGGAGATGCCTTTTTGGGTGTGGGTGTGAGTTTGTGGTTTTGTCTAATGTTATGAGAATAGGTAGGAAAGGCGGTTTGTTTGGTTTGGAGTGAACTGTTTCTGGTAAGTCTTTTGACAAAGCGAGTGTTTCTATGTCTGTGTATCCCACTTTGTCCGTGGTTGTAGACCATAGAAAAGAAAATGCATCAATGGATGTGTCCTGTCTTGTAGAAAGCTTCCCATCATTCATCCTGCCCAATTGATGAATGCACTGAGACTTGCCTTATGGATGGGCAACACCTGCTATCTTCCTAAGATCCTGTTTTCTTTCTGAATTCTGGCCAATCTCCACAATAGGCTCATGGATTTCTGTCCATGATATGTACCAAATCCAAACAATGTGACATGGCCATGTACTGGGTAGCTGAAGGGAATGGCGAACATCTCAGAAAACTCAGATATCAGTGTGACCAGGAAAGTCTCAGTGGAGAAACCCTGCTTTGGGCCTTTTGCTTACCTATTGTTCTATTGCCCTGAATGTCAGGAAAGTTTTTGCCTCATGCCACCCCTTTTTGAAGCCTGAAAAAATAGTTTTCAAATGGAAATTAATGGGCATCACCTATGGCTCTTTGCTTAATTGCTTTGGAAAGGAATGAATCTGAATCAGCCTTTTGGCCCTGTGTGAGGCTGTAGCTTAGATTCTCAGCACTTGATGGATCTAAAGAAAGATCCCATGTGTGCATCTAACACCAAAATGTCAAAAAGATCAGTAATTGTGCATGAAGACTCTTGCCTTCCGCTCTTTGGTTCCTGACCTCCATCAAGTGAGCATTGGAATCCTTTGGGTCAAATGAGTTTTTCAAAGCCCTGCAGAGGCTAGACCATGGTGCTTGGGTTTTCTCATGACTCCAATTCACACAAAGAGTCTATACAGAACAGTCAGTAAGCCTCAAGTTGGAGAAGCAGAGCAGTATTAAGGGCAGGCCTATTTGATCACTCCTGGTTCAAAGGAAGGGTATCCAGGCCTCCCTGACTTTAGGTAAATGAAGGTCAAGGGAGATTATTTTGGAAACTGTCTTGGGGTGACCCCTCATGGAAACCTCGAACCAGAAGTTATGATGAGTGTCTATATGGAAGAAGATGAGGGCCATGTTGGAGTGTTTTCTTTCAAATGTGGTCAATTGTGTTGCAGTTGGAAGAGATGAGTTTGTCCACTTGGGCTTGAACTCTTTTTTGTGTCAAAACACACATGGACCTCACATTGTAGACTTCAATGGGCCTGGCTTCATGTGACCATTTGGCCACTCTTTGGGAAGCTTTGCCTGTGAGAGTTCTCCAGAGCTTTCATTGAAATGAACTTCCTCACCATTTCATGGTTCCTGAATGAATTGAAACCCACAGTGCCTTCAACTTCATCCATGATATTTTTGAAATTTTCATGACCAAGTGGCACTGGAGAACCATTGGATGATCTATTGCTGATCAGGAGTGTACCAGACAGTGCCTTGATTGACTGGGTTTCATGAAAATGGTGTAGAACAAAGATGCCAGTATGTTGGAGCCTAATGAGTAGTGGGCCTAGAGAAGTGGTGTGCAGGTGTGTGACAAAACATCTGTGGTGGGGCAATGTGGATCTGCCATTGGCTTCCCAATGGCTTTTGACTGACATGGTGAAGCCAGCAGACAATTCTATGTAAAGGCATCTTGTTATATGGAGAGTTTTCAGGACAATGCTACGGTCAAGGGGGCAAGCTAAGTGGGATAGAAGCCTGGTTGGTGCATTCTCCTGCAGACCATGCATCACCTAATGTGACAGAACTCCCTCCAGCTCTGTGTCCCTGTTGATCTCCTTGTAATTCGTGAAGCAAATACCAAACTCCCAGAGCAGCAACAAGAAACACCAGGAAAACTGGAGGATGACCAAATGGCTTCACAGTCCATATGGGGAGACACTTAGCCCGCGGTTTACCTACAATGAGAGAATTCAGCACTACTGCCTCATGTTCATTGGAAAATAAGAAACCATTTTCTCCAGGTCACATAGATGCATACCTAGCTTTGATGGTCTCACTACAAAGAAGCTAAAGCTCCTGACAAGAACATATATTTCAAGTGCCCAAACTGAGAGGCAGTTTCTCAAGAACTATATAGGCCAGCAGAGCTCCATATTTGTGGAGTGTTTACCCTTTCCTTACTTTTGGAAACTCCTCTACCAACTCCAAGGTTGTGAACTCCTGAGCATTTTCCATTCCATATATGTTATCACAGATTTTCTAACTCTTCTCTTTTGATTGGGTCTTTCTTGGGACGAAAGTAATGTCAAGGCAATGTCCTGGATAAGAGTGGGAAGATTTTTGTGTAGCACATATTTACATACACATTGAATTCATTTTCCAATTTTCCAATCTAAATACTGAATTACTGACACTAACCCCTACCGTACTAGACTCTGACTACTAATCCTAATAAGATTGATAAAAATAACCCAAACAGAATAGAAATACAAGCAGTTCAGAGGAGTCATGGTGTAGAGTTGGACTTGCCTTTTGCATTATATACAGTAGGAGTTATAAATCTATTCAATTTTTTCTTGAAATTGCTCTCCATGTGTTTTTAAAGTTAACAAAGATGTGAATTCCTGTCTCCCTTTCTCTGTACCTATTCAGCACATCAATTTTTAAATGCTCATATAGAATACTAGCTGGTACCACACGTGCATTCTTGTGGGGTGGCTGACTTGGCAGTTACAAATTGTAAGAGATCACTACTCCTAAACGCTGTTGGAACTGAAAATTAAACCTATCGGTGAGCTTCCTAGTTGAACAACATTATACATAAATCCATATTCATTCATATATATATTTATGTATGTGTGGATAGTATATATTTCATGGTGAATTTTGATTGGCATATATATTGCTATTTTAATGTCTGTGTGTGTGTGGGTGTATATATATATACACCCACACACTCTCCAGATTTTTCACATTATGAAATATGTGTCTTATTATACACTCCCCAAATTCATTCATATTCATATGTGTGGGTTAATAATGAAATTTTCAAAAGATTATTCTCAGAAATATTCATACACCTGAAATACATTTTTGTTTCCTAGTACTGACAACTAAAATCAGTGAATAATGCATACAAATCCTAAAATTTCTACAGTTACTGACCCAGTTTAACAGCAATGCAAGTAGATCCCTATGGGACCTGATGTGTATTTTGACGTTCATTTTTTTCAACACTAGTACATTACTATTTCTTCAGTTTATGCACATCATAGGAAACATATTTCATCCACAAGTTAGCAAATTTATACACATTTGTTTCACTTTCAATCACAACCTGCTTCAGAACACATGTATTCCTCCATGTTTCTTGACTTGTCTTTTCATGATACTATTTTCCAAACACATTATATTCGATTTCCATGATCACTTTTGAAGCAAAATTCACACAGAATTCATGATAAACCATAACCCTATAATTACCATTAGATATATAACTGGTTGGAATAAATGATTATATATTAATATAAGATTTCTTATATATTTTTATATACAATTAAATCCGTTATTTAAAGTGGAAACAGGTATATTATTTATTCACAGTATGGTCTATTCATGCAATATCTCTATATTCATAGACACAGGGTACACCTCTTTTACCCCCAATACTAATTTAGATGTCTTCAAATATTTTGCTCCCAGAAATGGTAAAAGAAATACTCATGTTATCTGAGCTATATATACATTTTATCAGAGTAATATTCTGGACACAAAAGCAAAGTTCATCCTTATGATTGCACAAAAGCCTAAATGGAAAGTAAACAAGGATTACTGAAAACATCCATGTCCAGGTTGCCTAATGCTCTCAAATGTCAATCCTATTGGTGACTACATATTTGTTTCTTCCTAAGATTATATATTCAAACTCAACCCTGTTGAAAATGTCTAATCCTATCACTCACTTTATACTTTGCCTGATTCCCTGATTTCTCTATTGATATTTGCTTTCCTACATATTTTTCCCAGTTCATCATTGTGACTGACTATTCACATGTACTGATATTTACATTCACTCTCTGACCGAAACCCTATTGCTAAAGAACATTTGGTCGAAATCCTATACTGACTCTTCTCTGGAAACCTACTGACTATCTTCCAGATCCTACCGACTATCCCTGTTTGAGTGGATGTTCTCTTCTACATTCAATCATCCAAGGTACAAGGTTCTATGTCATTGTATATCAATTTATCTGAGACATTTGTGCAGAACGTAATTCAAACCTAAGTATCCCAAACAAGGGCCGAATGCCCTTCTGGACTTCAAATCTTACCTAGATTTCTGATTTCATACATATATTTCACCTCTATATTCTTATAAATATCGCATTTTCCCAATACCATAATTCATCCAGCAGAATGATTCCTAAACCAAATCAAAAGGGTTTTTAACCATTACCATATATTGTTCCCTAAATCTAACTTTACAGAACAGCAAAGACTGAGTTGTTCTTAAAATAGAGGAATGTAGGGGATCTTTCACCTGCTAAGAACTTCAAAGGTCCAGGCAGAAGTGATCCCTGGAGAAGATGTAGGCAGCAATGAAGAATCTGAGAGAGCAAAAGTCATCTTCCATTAGAAACATCCTCGTCATGATGAAGGGTATAGTATGAATCAGCCTCTCTCTTCTTAATGTAGAGAAGATGGACCAAACCAGGCCTGAGTGGAGAGCTGTTCCTAAGTGCCTGTCGTTGGTATACTATTCTAACTTGTGAAAGTGTCACAGGAAGTAGGGGCAGCCTCCAACTCATGGGGTCATTGGAAGCAAGTGTTAGGACAAAGTGGTTGCTAAGGCAGTGACTTCATTCAGTTCCTGAAGGGAGTGACCTCACCTCACTTCCTTGGTGATGGAACTCTCTGAACTTGGGATCCAGGAAGCCAGGCAACCAGAGCCAGTCCCAGTCCCAGTCCCAGTGGTCTCAGTTGTTTGAATTTACCAAGAACAGATTCAGTCTTTCTTGGTATCTAATGATGTGAGGATGGCCAAATGCCAGAAAAGCTCTGAATGGCGGCTGTTCCTGAGAAAGCAGGTAGTGGCTCAGCAGTGTTTCCTGACCACTTCATAGAGGTGGCCAAGGAGACCAAATCTGAGACAGGACAGGCAATTTTGGGGGAACTGTGTATGGCCCACTAGTCAGAGGTCACTCTGGATAGCCACAGACATTCTTGGGGGAAGGAGGTGACTTTGTGGTTGTGGGTGTGGGTTTGTGGTTTTTTCTCATGTTCTGAGAATAGGAAGGAAAGGCAGTGTTTTTTTTTGTTTGGAGTGAAATGTTTCTAGTAAGTTGTTTGACAAGGCTAGTGTTTCTATGTCTGTGTATCTCACTGTGTCCGTGGTTGTACACATGAGAAAAGAGAATGCATCAATGGATGTGTCCTGTCTTGTAGAAAGCTTGCCCAATTTATGAATGGACTAGGGCTTGCCTTATCGATGGGCAACACCTGCTATCTTCCTAAGTTCCTGTTTTCTTCCGGAATTCTTGCCACTCTCCAGAATAGGCTCATGGTTTTATGTCTAAGATATGTACCACCTCCAAGCTCTATGACATGGCAATGTACTGGATAGCTGATAGGAATGGCGAGCATCTCAGAAAACTCAGATATCAGTGTGACCAGAAAAGTCTCAGTGGAGAAACCCTGCTTTTGGCCTTTTTCATACCTATTGTTCTGTTGCCCTGAATGTGAGAAAGGTCTTTGCCTCAGGCCACCCCTTTATGAAGCCTGAAGAAAACAATTTTGAAATGGAAATGAGTGGGCATTACCTGTGGCTCTTTGCGTAATTGCTTTGGAAATGGATGTGTCTGAATCAGCCTCTTGGCCCTGTGTGAGGCTGTGGCTTAGATTCTCAGCACCTGATGAATGTAAAGAGAGATCCCATGTGTGCATCCAAAACCAAAATGGCCTAAAGAGCAGTCACTGTGGATGAAGTCTCTTGCCTTCCTCTGTAAGGTTCTTGAACTCCATCAAGTGAGAATAGGGATCCCTTGGGTCAAAAGGGTTCTTCAAAGACCTGAAGAGGTTCTTGTGTTTCCTTATGACTCCAAATCGAAGAAAAATATATACCTGACAGTCAGGTTTACTCAAATTGGAGAAGCATAGCAGTATTGACGTCTAGCATATTTGATCACTCCTGGTTCACATGAAGGGTGTCCAGACCACCCTGACTTTAGGCCAATAAGGGTCAAAAGAGTTATTTTGGACACTCTTACGGACTCCTCCCCTCGTGGAAAACTCCAGCCAGAGGTTATGATTAGTGTCTATATGAAGGAAGATGAGGGCCATGTGGGAGTGTTTTGGTTTGAATTGTGTTCATTTTTGTGGCGGTTGGAAGAGATGACTGGGTCCACCTGGGCTTGAACTCTGGTGTGATTTCCCTTAGAAAATGAGTTCTGGAACTGACTTCAGAGAAGTTTTGCATTAATTTTGTTGGGAATTTAGGAGTCCACCCATGAGAATCACCCTTGGAAAGTGAGATCTAGGCCCAGGGTTGCTTTCCACAGAGCCCTGGGATTCTCAGCCAGGATATCACATGATTTTATTCTGAAAGACGTGGCATCCATAGTTGAGAGTCCCAACACCCATGGACGTCACATTGTAGACCTCAATGGGCCTGGCTTCATGTGACCTTTTGGCCACTCTCTGGGAGGCCTTTCCTGTGAGAGTTCTCCAGAGCTTTTATTGAAATGAGCTTCCTCACCATTTAATGGTTCCTGAATGAGTTGAATCACACAGTGCCTCCAATTTCATCCTTGAAAAATGCCTAGATAAATACCATGAAATTTTTGAAATTCCCATGACCAGGTGGCACTGGATAACATTTGGATTTCCTGTTGCTGATCATGAGTGTACCAGAAAGTGCCTTGATTGACTTGGTTTCATGAAAATGGTGTAGAACAGAGATGCCAGGAAGTTGGCACCTTCTTAGTAGTGGGCGTAGAGCAGTGGTGGGCAGGTGTGTGATAAAACATCTGTGGTGGGCCCATGTGGATCTGCCATTGGCTTCCAAATAGCTTGTGACTGACATGGTGCAGCCAGCAGACCCTTCCATGTAAAGTCATCTTGTTATATGGAGATGTTTCTGGGCAATGTTCAGAATCATGTTGCTATGGACAAGGAGGCAAGCTATGTGGGATAGAAGTCTGTTTGGTGCATTCTCCTGCAGACCCTGAGCCACCACATGTCACAGAATTTCCTCCAGCACTGTGTCCCAGTTGAACTTCTTGTATTTCATGAAGCAAATGCCAAAGTCCCAGTGCAGCAGCGAGGAACACCACGAAAAGTGGAGGATAACCCGAAGGCTTCACAGTCCACATGGTTAGACACTAAGCCCCCAGTGGCCACAGTTTACCTACAAAGAGAGAATTTAGCCCTGCTGCCTCATGTTCATTGGAAAAGAAGAAACCATGTCCTCTAGGTCACATAGATGCAGACAAAGCTTTGATGGTCTCACTAGAAAAAAAGCTAAAGCTCCTGACAACAACATATATTTCAAGTGCCCAACCTCAGAGGCAGTTTCTCAAAAAGTCTTTAGGCCAGCAGAGCTCCATATTTGTAGAGTGTTTACCCTGTCCCATACTTTTGGAAACTCCTCAACCACTTCTAGGGTTATGAACTTCTGAGCATATTCCATTCCAAATATGTATTCACAGATTTTCTAACTGTTCTCCTCTAATTGTGTCTTCCTTGGGGAAAAGGTAATGTCAAGGAATTGTTCTGGATGAGAGTGGGAAGATTTTGTTTTAGCACATATTTGCATACACATTGGATACATTTTGCTATTTTACATTTGAAATACTGAATCCCTGACACTAACACATACCATACTAGATTCTGAATACTAATCCTAATATGATGGAGAAAAAAAACCCAAACAGAATTGAAATACAAGCAGTTCAGGGGAGGCATGTTGTATACTTGGACTTGCCTTTTGCATTATATAGTGTAAGAGTTATAAATCTAGTCAATTTTTTTTGTTGAAATAGATCTACATATGTTTTTAAAGTTAACAAATATGTGAATTCCTGTCTCCCTTTTTCTCTAGTCTATTAAGCACATGTATTTTTATATGCACATATAGAATCTTACCTGGTATCACACGTACATTCTTGTGAGTTACATGACTTGGCAGATACAAAGTGTGAGAAGAGATCACTCTTCCTAAACGCTGTTGGAACTGTAAATTCAAACTATGGGTGAGCTTCTTAGTTGAAAAAAGTTATACATCAATCCATATTCAGTAAAATGAATATTTTTGGATCTGTGGATGATATATATTTCACAATGTAATTCGATTGGCATATATATTGATACTTTTTATATTCTGTGTGTGGGTATTGTATATATATATATATATATATATATATATATATATATATATATACTCTCCAGATATTTAAAAAAATTAAATATATGTGTCTTATTATACACTCCATAAATTTATTCATGTTCATGTATGTGGATTTATAATCAACTTTTCACAAGATGATTCTCAAAAATATTCATTCACCTGAAATACATATTTGTTTCCTAGTACTGCAAACTAACTTCATTGAAGGGTACATATAACTCCTAATATTTCTACAGTAACTGACCCAGTTTACCATCAATGCAAGTATATTCCTATGAGACATGATATGTATATTGAATTTCATTTTTATACAACACTGGTACATTACTATTTCTTCAGTTTATGCACATTGTAGAATGTATATTTCATCTACAAGTTCACAAATTTATAGGCATTTATTTCACTTTTAATCACTTTCTGTTTCAGAAAACATGTATTCCTCCATGTTTTTTGACTGGTCTTTTCATGAGACTTCTTTCCAATCACATTATTTTTGATTTCCATAATCGCTTTTGAAGCAAAACTCAAACACTCTTCATGATAAACCATAACTTTAATATTACAATTAGACGTATAACTAGTTGTTATGAATGATTCTATAACAATATATGATCTCTTATATTTTTTCAGTTATCAATTCAATCCGTTATTTAAAGTGGAACCAGTTATATTATTTATTAACTGTATGGTCTATTCATGCATTATCTCTATATTCATACACAAAGTGTACACCTCTTTCTACCCTCAATACTAATTTATACGTCTTCAAAGTATTCCTCAAAAAAATGGTGGAAGAAATACTCATGTCACCTGATCTACATATACATTTTATCACAATAATATTCTGGACAAAAAAAGCAAAGGTCATCCTTAAGATTGCACCAAAGCCTAAATGGGAAGTGAGCATGGATAACTAAAAACTTCCTTGTCCAGGTTGCCTAATGCTTTCAAATGTCAATCCTATTGGTGACTACATATTTGTTTCTTCCTAAGATTATATATTCAACCTCAAGCCTCCTGAAAATGTCTAATCCTATCCCTCACTTTATACTTTGCCTGATTTAGTAATGTATCAATTTATATCTGCTTTCCTACATGTTTTCCCCCCTTCATTATTGTGACTGACTCTTCACTTGTGCTGACATTTACATTCACTGTCTACCTGAAACCCTATTGCTTAAGAACTTTTTGTCTAAATCCTATTCTCACTCTTCTTTCTAAACCTACGGACTATCTTCCTAATCCTACCGACTATCCCATTTTGAGTGGATGTTCTTTTCGAAATTCAATCATCCAAGGTACAAGGTCCTATGCCATTGTATGTCGACTTATCTGAGACATTTATGCAGAAAATAATTCAAAGATGAGTATACCAATTAAGGACCCAATGCCCTTCTGGGCTTCATATCTTCCCTAGATTTCTGTTTTTATACTTATATTTCACCTATATATTCTTGTAAATATCATAGTTTCCCAATACCATTATTTGTCATTCAGAAAGATTCCTAACCCAAATTGAACATGTTATTAACCCTAACCATACACTGTTCCCTCAATCTAACTTTACAGAAGAGCAGGGACAGAGTTGGTCTTACAATACAGGAATGTAAGGGATCTTCCACCTTTTGAGAACATCACAGGTCCATGCAGAAATGATCCCTTGAGAAGATGAAGGCAGCTATGAAAGACCTGAGAGAGAAAAGTCATCTTCTCTGGAAAACAGCCTGGTCAGCATGAAGGGATGTGTATGAATCAGCCTCTCTCTTCTTAATGTAGAGAAGATGGAACAAACCAGTCCTAGATGGAGAGCTGTTCCTGGGTGCCCATGGTTTATATACAATTCTAACTTGTAAAATTGTCACAGGAAGTAGCGGCAGCCTCCATATCATGGGACCCTTGAAAGCATCTATTAGGACAAAGTTGTTGCCAAGGCAGTGACCTCATTCAGTTCCAGAAGAAGGAACCTACCTCACTTCCTTGGTGATGGAACTCTCTGAACTTGGGATCCAGGAAGTTAGGCATGCGGAGCCATTCCAGTCGCAGTCCCATTGGGCTCAATTGTTTGGATTTACCAAGGAGAGTGTCAGTCTTTCTTGGTACCTATAGACATGAGGATGGCCAAATACCAGGAGAACTCTGAATTGTGACCTTCCCTGAGAAAGCACGTAGTCGTTCACCACTGGCTCCTGACACCTTCACAGAGTTTGGAAAGGAGAACAAATCTGAGAAAAGACAGCCCATTTCGGGGGAACATAGTATGGACCAACAATCAGAGGACACTCCGGATAGTCACAGAGTTTCATGGGGGAAGCAGGTGCCTTTGTGGGTGTGGGTGTGATTTTGTGTTTTTGTCTCATGATCTGATAATACGTAGAAAAGACGGTTTGTTTGATATGGAGTGGACTGCTGCTAGTAAGTCGTTTGACAAAGCGAGTGTTTCTATGTCTGTGTATCTCACTGTAGCCGTGGATGTAGACATTAGAAAAAAGAATGCAACAATTGATGTGTCCTGTCTAGTAGAAAGCTTCCCAGCATTCACCCTGCCCAATTTGTGAATGGACTGTGGCTTGCCTTATTCATGGGCAACACCTGCTATCTTCCTAAGTTCCTGATTTCTTCCTGAATTCTCACCACTCTCCAGAATTGGCTCATGGTTTTGTGTCCAAAATATGTACCACCTCCAAGCTCTGTGATATGGCCATGTACAGGATAGCTGAAGGGAATTGCAAGCATCTCAGATAACACAGATATTAGTGTGACCAGGAAAGTCTCAGTGGAGAAACCCTGCTTTGTGCCTTTTGCTTACCAATTGTTCTGTTGCCCTGAATGTCAGGAAGATCTTTGTGAAGCCTGAAGAAAACAGTTTTCAAATGGAAATGAATGGGCATCACCTGTGGCTTTTTGCTTAATTGCTTTGGAAAGGGATGTGTCTGAATCAGCCTCTTGGCCCTGTGTGAGGCTGTGGCTTAGATTCTCAGCACCTGATGGATCCAAAGAAAGATCCCATGTGTGCATCCAAAACCAAAATGGCCAAAAGAGCAGTTATTGTGAATGAAGTCTCTTGCCTTCATTTGTAATGTTCCTGACCCTCATCAAGTGAGAATAGGGATCCTTTGCGTCAAATGATTTCTTCGAAGCCCTGCAGAGCCTAGCCCATAGGTTTTTGGGTTTTTTCATGACTCCCAATCATATTAAGAATCTATACCTGACATGCAGTAGGCCCCAAATTGGAGATGCAGAGCAGTATTAACAGCAGGCCTATTTGATCACTCCTTGTTCACAGGAGGGTGGCCAGGCCACTCTGACTTTAGGCAAATGAGTGGCAATGGAGCTTATTTGTTACACAGTCTTGGGCTGCACCCCTCATGGAAAACTCCAGCCAGAAGTTATGATGAGTGTCTATATGGAAGAAGATGACGACCATGTGTGAGAGTTTTGGTTTTAATTGTGGTCATTTGTGTGGCTGTTTGAAGAGATGACTGGGTCCACCTGGGCTTGAATTCTGGTGTGATTCCCCTTAGAGACTGAGTTCTGGAACTGACCTCAGAGAAGAATTGCCATGAAATGTGTTGGGATTTTAGAAGGCCATGCATGAGAATCGCACTTAGAAACTGAGATTGAGGGCCACGGTGGCTTTCCACAGAGCACTGGAAATCTCAGCCAGGATATCACATGATTTTATTCTGAAAGACTTGTCAGCCATAGTTGAGAGTCTAAACACACATGAACCTCATATTGCAGACCTCAATGATCCTGGCTTCATGTGACCTTTGGCCACTCTTTGGGAAGCCTTGTCTGTGAGAGTTCTCCAAAGATTTCATTGAAATGAGCTTCCTCACCCTATAATGATTCCTGCATGAATTAAAACCCACAGTGCCTCCAACTTCATCCTTCAAAAATGACTAAAGAAATATGATCAAATTTCTGAAATTCCCATGACCAGGTGGCACTGGAGAACCTTTGGATGTCCTGTTGCTGATAAGGAGTGAAAGAATTCCCCACGCAAAGACACTTCGTCGGGCGAATTCCAATTTTATTGCAATTAGCTGTGTGCTTATATAAAACTCAGGGGGAGATGGTAGGGCTTAGATAAATGGCAGGCAACCCATTTATTGGCAAGTTCTTTCAGATATCAGCTCCGGAGCCCAGGAATTAGTTCTAATTCGGGCTAAGGTTCCCCGCCAGCGAGATTTGAAATTGGCGCCAGGAGAGTTCACACAGGTGGGAAATTTTTGCGTCACTGCAGAAAAGAAGAAGGTAGGAAGAAGAAGTCCTTAGGCACCATGTTGGGGTTTTTACTCTGGGGAATGGCTGCCATTTATACGTTTTCCAACATTCCTCCCTTTTTGTTTTCTTAGGAAGTGTGGCACTGTTGGTCAGATCCAGCTCCTTCCTGCTGTTTGAAGGTGCTGAGGGGCCTAGAACGGGAAGTGGAGGAATGCTCGGGGGGCAGGTCTGGGTATATCATGGTAGCCAGAATGAAAACCCAGTGGCTATAGAGAGCTACTTCCGTAGGGTTGAAGTCTATGAAAGTTCCCTGAAGCCACAAGTTGTCGATGGCTTGGAACCAGTCCTGGATGGAGGAGTTTGTTGGTATCAGCCACTGGTCCTGTAACAGAGACTCTAGGAAATACTGGAAGTGTTGCCTGGACATGGCATCATGAGCACCTGAAGAAGATCACAGCCAATAAAAACAGAATGGAGATAAAAATTAAAGCAAAAGTCAATTTTTGGCAGAAGTACCATGTTGGGGGACTGACAGAGAAGAGGCCAAGAGCCATGAAGAAGCTTAGAAGGACATAAAGACTCATTAATCCAGGATGGCAGATTAAGAGGTTCTCCAAGCTCGTTGTCTCTTGCCATGTGATGTCCGTTGCATTCCATCGTGCCTGGTAGTGAGCTTCAGCACTGAGTGAACTGTTCTCTTAGAGATGTTGGGGGTTCATCGGTCATCAGAGGCTGGTGTGCCTAAGCAAAAGCTGGTTGAATGTTTGATTAGAAAGTTTTTTGCAGCTGGCTTTGAAGGAACTTCATTATGCAGGGCAAGAGAGCACAAAAAAGGAGCATCCCAATAAGGGGCCCCAAGATAGGTAGTAAGTACATGGCAAGAGAGGATTGGAAGAACCCCGTTATGGAATTGGAGGAGGTAGGTTTTAGCAATTGGGTCGATAATTCCTGCAATTTAACAACATTTTTTTTATTAGCCCAGATTCATTAACATAATTGCAACATTCCTCTCTGAGGAACAGGCATGTAGGCCCTTTTTCCTGCAGTAAGAAGATCAATTGCCCTTCGGTTCTGTAAAGCCACTTGTGCCAATGAAGTAACCACCACTGCAAGGAGCCCAGAGACTCAGCAGTGGTATCGAGTGCTTCCTGCAGTTTTTGTTGCAGGTTATTGGATGCCCATAGAGCATCACCTATAGCTTCACCAGAGAGTCCAAGACTCGCCACTGAGGTTGTTAATGTGAGGCCTACCAGAACCGGCAGAAAGACTGCCCTACGGGTGCGGGAAGGTAGGGCCAACTGTCGGAATTTGGTTGGAGTATACATAGACAGCTGAGGAACTACAGTAACCAAGAAATAGGTGCCAGAGACATTGGTCATTGAGGTACTTAAAGATCCATTACACCAGAGAAAATGTCCAGGTTTCATAAACGCAGGGCTCGATGGGGTGCTATAGCTCAAGGAACAAATAGGTAAAGGATTCATTATTGTCAGGTGGAAACAGATGAAAGGAAATAAAGTATTGGTGAAATAACTTTCCCATAGTGGGATACGTGTCACATGTAGGAGTTGTCCTTTCTTAGAGAAATTGTAGGTTTTTGTTGAAATATTTCCTGCCGCTAATGGGACCGCTGCTAGAAGTGGACGACTAAGTGAAGCACAGAGAAAGAACTGAGAAGTAGGCACAGAAAGAGGGGTGGAGTTTAATAATCAAAGAGTTTGGTGTAGCAAATTGAGCCATGTGGGAGGGGGACCTGTGGGGGTGAAGGCTCTGAATACTCTTTGGATGAGCTATGGATAAGATCTCGAAGTTTTGATTCTGACTCCTTATTGTGTTCGACTACCTGGATGGTTGCCTTAGGTGGTGTACTCAGGGTGCGGCCAACAGTCATCCACATTGTGGGTCTGGCTGAGGTTGTCCGAGCATAGACAGCAAACTCAACATAGTCCCAACGTTTGGCCTTGGGGTCAGGTATATCTAAAGTATACCATCCATTGTTATCGGATGAAGAGCCTTTATGCCACTTTATGTAACTAGAAGTCCACCCTTCAGGGTAACCAAGTGAGTGGTAAGAAGAGCTACCACGTTCACCATGGAACCTGCATTACCTATAGGGGCACCCATTATATATCTCAGGCCACCAATGACAATAGTCTTTTGTTTGATCAAAAAGGAAGCAAATGAAAGGCCAGTTCCAGCTACCAGGGACGAAGGTCCTTGAAGGTGACAATTTTAGGGAAATTGAGGTGCAGTTGTGGATGAAGCAAGTAGTTGCATCCACTGCGCGGACATTCTGCATGTCATGTTCTGAGTATTGTTCCCGAAGAGTGAAAAAATACATGGTAGGAGAGGAGGGTAAAGACCAGTCCCAACAGAGCACAGAAAATAAGCACAGCACAAAAAACAAGCAGTTAGAGAAGACTAGGGTGTTGAGAAATCTCATTGTGCCTTCTTTAAGAGGAATTGTTCTGCGGGGAACACTGTGTTAGCCGCAACTTAAATGGGTGAGATGGGTGTGGACAGCAGGAGTAAAGGGGAGGTTCAGGAGGTGATTCTTGAGTTCCTCTGGGGTGGTCCTGTCGTCAGCAGGTGGGGCCTCCTGGTGATATGGCTTCAACCTAGATATGTGAATCCAAGGGGTGAGACGATTGTCTGGTAAGGAGAGCTTGGTGGCGGTGGGGGTACAGAGAATGACAGGATAGGGCCATTCCCATTTTGGGGCAAGAGTCCCTTTCTCCTCTGGGGTATTATAATAGATTAGACTCCCAGCTGTTAAGGGAGGAGTGTTTGGAGCGGAGACTGGGTCCGGAAGAAGCCAGTCCTGATATTTCCAGAGTTCCGAGCGAAGATGAAACAAGAGAGGCAAAGACAAATCTCAGGTGAGAGGTCCTTGTGAAATGACCAACCCAGAGGGTATAAGAGGTCTTTCATACCTTATCTCAAAGGGAGACAGTAAAGATGGTTTCTTAGGTAGAGCTCTGATTCGAAGCAAAGCCAAGGGAAAGAGTTTGACCCAGCCTAAATTTAATTCCATTGTCAATTTGGTAAGGACTTCCTTTAGAGTAAGATTTACCCTTTCCAATTTCCCTGAAGCCTGGGGGTGATATGGACAGTGGAAATGCCACTTGAAGGAGAGGGCTTGAGAGACCTTTTGTGTGATCCTAGAAATAAACTCAGGGCCATTGTCAGATTGTAGGGAAGTGGGCATGCAAACCTGGGGATGATGTCTGTCAGAAAGATTGAAGCTACAGTGTAAGCCTTTTTATTGGAAGTGGGAAATGCCTCAACCCATCCAGAGAAAGTGTCCAAAAAGACAAGGAGGTATTTAGTGTGCTGTACTGTGGGCATGTCGGTGAAGTCTACCTGCCAGTCAGCAGCGGGAATGTGTCCCCGGGCTTGGTGGGAAGGGAAAGGTTTGGGCCTTAAAGGAGTATGAGGGTTGGTCCGCTGACAGATCTGACAATTAGAAGCTATATTCTGTAGCATGGCTTTGTCAGAGGGGGTGAGGGAGAAGAAGCTCTGTAAAAAGAGGGTCAAAGACTGAGAATTGGAATGGAATAGAGTATGAAGGAACTTGAAAAGATCCTTGTTCTTACTGGAAGAAGTAGTGGCTTTAGATGAGATGTCTAAAGTGGCCATTATATGTCCCCCGGGGGGGGCATAATTGGAAGTAGTGGCAGCCATTCGTGCTGCCTGGTCAGCTTTGGCATTGCCCTCAGTGATGAGAGAGCCGTCCTTCTGATGGGACCTACAATGGACAACTCCCAACTGGGTGGGTAAGTGGGAGGCCTCTATCAGATTGGCTATGAGACCCCAATTAATGATTGCATTACCTTTGGTGGTAAGTAGTCCTCGCTCCTTTCATATTGCAGCATGGGATAATAAGATATGGAAGACATATTTTGAGTCATTATAAAGGGTGAAGGATTTGCCTTGTGTTAGAAGGCAGGCACGAGTGGCTGCTATAAGTTCAGTCTGCTGGTTGGTAGTTCCTGAAGGCAGAGCTTTGGCCTCTATAATCTCAGTGGCTGAAACTACAGTGTATGCAGAGTAATGAGTGCCATTCTGCCTAAAGAAACTGCCGTTAGTGAACCAGATAAGATCAGGCTTGGTGAGTTGTCCTTCAGAAATGGAAGAGAAACAGGGGAGGAAATCATCTAAGTTTTCCAAGCAATTATGAATTGGTGTGTTAGACGTGGGAGTCATTGGGAGCAGTGAGGCAGGGTTCAGTGCAGAGCAGGGGAGGAAAGTAATATTAGGGTTTTCCAGAAAGGAAGTGAGGAGTGACAGAACTCTGGATGGAGGAAGGGTTTGAAGGCCCTTATAAGCTAAAAGATCCTTCAAGTGATATTGGGAGTGGATAGTTCAAGGGGCCCCAAAAGTCAATTTAGAGGCTTCTTTGTGTAAAATTTTCCAGCAGCCAGAGCTCTTAAGCAAGGGGCCCACCCACGGATGGTAGGGTCTACTTTATTGGACATATATGCCACAGGTGCAAATGTAGGCCCATAGTTTTGACCTAAGACCCCAAGTGCTTGCTCTCCTTTTTCATGGACATATAGATGAAATGGTCTTGAAAGATCAGGAAGGTGAAAGGCAGGTGCCTTTAAGAGGAGTTGCTGAAGCCTACAGAAGTAGTAGTTGGGGGACGAGGCAAGAGATTCACTAGGGGGTCCCTTTGCTAGGTCATACAGGGGTTTGGCTAGAAGAGAATAATTTGGGATCCAGGCCCTAAAATAACCTGCTAGTCCTAGGAATGATAGTATTTTGGCTTTCGTATGGGGCACTGGAAGATCAGAGAGGAGTTGCATCCTATCCATTGTTATTTCCTTTTTCCTGGGTGTAAGGCAAAAAACAAGATAGGTGACAGAAAACTGGGAAACATGGGCCTTGTGGGGAGACACCCTATATCCCTTGTATGCTAGGAAATTAAGAAGCTGGGCAGTGTGGAATTGAGAGTATTCCCAAGAGGGACTACATAGAAGAAGGTCATCGACATATTGAAGGAGAGTAGAGTCACTACAGGTCGGGTGAAAGGATGTGAGGTCCTGGGCAAGAACTTGGCCAAAGAGATGGGGCCTATTCCTGAATCCCTGTGGGAGGACAGTCCAGGTAAGCAGACGAGAATGGCGGGTGTGAGGGTAAGTCCATGTAAAAGCAAAAATATCCTGAGATTCTAATGACAAGGGAATAGGAAAGATTGCATCTTTTAAATCTAGGACCGAGAAGTGGGTAGTAGTGGCAGGGATCTGAGGGAGGCAGGTGTAAGGGTTGGGCTCTAGTGGGTGGATGGGGACCACAGAGGAGTTGACAAGGCGAAGGTCTTGAACCAGCCTGGAGGACCCGTTAGGTTTCTTAACTGCCAGAATGGGGGTTTTGAAAGGAGAGTGTGTAGGCCTGAGATACCCATTTCGTAATAAATCCTGGATGATGGGTTCTAATCCGAGGAGGGCTGTGGTTTTGAGTGGATATTGTGGTTGACTAATATATCTTGAAGGGTCCCGTAAGACAATATGAATAGGACTGCATTTAGCCATAAAGGGTGTAGTTGTGTCCCAAATCTCAGGGTTAACTGGTTTAGATAGCCGTGGGAGAGTGCATGAAGGAGGTTTATCTGCCCCTAGGAACATCATGAGGAAATGAGAGGTAGGAGAGGTGTGGAGTGATATGTGAATGGTGACTTTTAATAGTGAGAGTATGTCCCTTCCCAGAAGGGAAATGGGGCAATGGCTCATAACAAGAAAGGAGTGTGTGAAGGACAAAAGGGATCCCTGCATATAACATGATAAGGGGGGAAGCTTTTTGAGGGAAAATCTCTTTACCTCCTACCCCGACAATAGGAGTTTTTGAGGGTGTGGTATGACTCACCAGTATCCAAGAGGAAGAAAATGAAGCCTTCCATCCACCAGGAAGGTGACCCTAGGCTCTTGCTTTTTGATGGTAATAGTCAGGAGAGGAGGCCCAGGGCTCTATCAATCCTCCTCTGCCAAGCCCAGGAGAGGCTGGGGTTGCTGGGCACCTGACCAACCTCCCTTCCAGGTTGTTGGGCAGTCTGCCCCCCAGTGTCCCCTTTGATGGCATTTTGGGCAGGGATTGGAGGGTGTCCTCGGCGTAGAACAATCCCTGGCCCAATGTCCCTCCTTACCACACTTGAAGCAAGCTCCTGGGGGTGTCTTATTGGGACAGCGTGTTGATGGGCCTTCTCTGAATGACCTGGGCCAACATTTGGAATTTGGCATTTTCAGACCTCTGCCTACGGCGTTCACTTTCATCCTCTCTACCATGAAAAACCTTGAAAGCGACAGCGAGGATTTTGGTCTGAGGAGTAGCAGGGCCCTGTTCAAGCTTTTTAAGCTTGGCTTTAATGTCAGTGTAGCTTTGGGCCAGAAAATATGTCATTAAGACATGACGGCCATCAGGGGTTTCTGGGTCAAGGATTGTGTACTGTTGAAGGGCCTTGGTTAGTCTATCCAGGAATTCTGAAGGTGTTTCCTCCTTCCTTTGAATGACCTCCTGCACGTTTTGAAAGTTAACAGCCTTGCGGGTGGCCTTTTTCAGGCCCACCAAGAGGCAGGATGTAAAAAGGTCACGAAACTGTAAGCCTTCAGGGGTGTTGTAATCCCATAGGGGATCCTGCTCTGGGACAGCATGAGGGCCTGTGAGGTGGTTAGGATTGGTCCTATGATTTTCATCAGCATGGGCTTGGGCTAGCTTCCAGACCCATTGCCTTTCCTCAGGGAGAAGTGTATTAGCCAAGAGCATGTAGATGTCATGATGAGTGAGGCTATATGCTTGCAGGACCCATTGAAACTCCCGAATGCAAGTGGTGGGGTCAGTGGTGAAAGAGCCTTACTTCCTCTCTAGCTGAGTAATGTCCGACATGGAGAAGGGCACGTGGACTCTGATGACACCCTCGGGACCAGCTACTTCACGAAGGGGTGTGATTGTCTTGGGGGTGGGAAGGAGTCCCTTAGACCTGATAACAGGAGGACTGAAAAAGGCAGGCGGTGGACAGGAAGGAGAGGGAGAGGAAGGGAGTGTCTTTGTGGAGGAGAAGGAGGTGGAGCAGGCAGAAGATGGCGGAGGGGAGGGGAATGATACGGAAGGCTGAGGATCCATGGAATCAGGCAGAGGAAGAGGAACGTATAGCGGGAGAGAGGGGGTAGATGGGGCTGGGGGATAAGGTGGGGGTTCATCTGCTAGGTCGAATGAGGAAGAATCTCTGAAGTTAGGAATAGAAGTAGAGGAAGAGAGGGGTTTGCAAGCAAAGAGGACCTGAGAGGGAGGGCAAAAGGAGCAGAGAGCAGGGTGCTGTGTGTGAAGGCTAAAACCTTCAATGCAGGGAATCTCCCTCCACTTTTTCAGATGCTGGCAGTAGTTAAAAAGGTCCCAGAGGAGGTTTGGATCTAAGGAGCCTTCTGGTGGCCAATGATTACCATTATCCAGTGGATATGTAGGCCAATCTTGGGTACAGCATTTGATTAGAAGTTTGGGTTGATGTCTGGTGTGAGGGAGAGTGTGGCCAGATTATTTATTAAACATTTGAGAGGTGAGGCTTCAGGTACAGATGAAGAGGTGCCCATAGTCACAGGGAGAGATGGAAGAGAGAGAGAGAGAGAGAGAGAGAGAGAGAGAGAGAGAGAGAGAGAGAGAGAATAAGAGTAAGCGAGAGAGACAAAGGGAAAACCCGGGCTTGAACAGCTTCCAGGAAGTTCAGGGCAAACGGGGGTCAGGTGGGCATCCCCCAAATAACCAGCCATCACGAGGAAATACAGAGGGCACTGCCTGGTCGTCACCAGTGAAGTGCGATCTGTGAGACAAAAAGGGATTGGAGCCAAGGGCAACCTAAGGTCAGGAAAGTTTTTGACCGCAGCAGAAGAAGTCAGTAATGAAAACAAAACTCCGGTTCCGGCAGAATGCAGTTCCAGGCTGGGAGTTCAGTTTTCCCTGAGCATAGAGGCAGCTTCAGCCAGACACAGCAGCCCCACAGGAAACAGCAACTCTAGCCGGCAGCAGCAGCGGCAGTGGAGCAGGAAAAACCACAGAGCCTCTCCTGTAAACTCAGAAGCCTCACGGCCCAAAAGGAAATGGAACACCAGAGGGCCCACTGCGACTAGTAAAGGTCTTAGTGAGAGGAATTCCCTCTCCCCTACTGGGCGTCTGGAGTGTGCAGGACGATCACAGTCACAAAACCAGTGGCAGCCCAAAGGGAGTTGGCGAGCCAGGGTCAGGGGAAGATTACCTACATCAGATCAGTGGTGAGTGCAGAAAACCGGCGTCTGAAAAGAGCAGACTAGGGCAGAGTGTCTCGGCAGAGCGGGGTACGGGGCTTTTGTTGGAAAGAGCTCATCCGTATCCTCTCACGGGGCACCAGAATGAAAGAACTCCCCACGCAAAGACACTTCACCAGAATTCCAATTTTATTGCAAAAAGCTGTGTGCTTATATAGAACTAAGGGGGAGATGGAAGGGCTTAGATAAATGGCAGGCAACCCATTTATTGGCAAGTTCTTTCAGATATCAGCTCTGGAGCCCAGGAATTAATTCTCATTGGGGCTAAGGTTCTCCGCCAGCGAGATTTGAAATTGGAGGAGGCGGGAGAGTTCACACGGGCGGGAACTTTTTGTGTCACTGCAGAAAAGAAGAAGGTAGGAAGAAGAAGTCCGTAGGCACCATGTTGGGAATTTTTCTCTGGGTTATGGCTGCTGTTTATACTTTTGCCAACAATGACTATACCAGACAGTGCCTTGATTGACTGGTTTTCATAAAAATGGTGTTTAACAGAGATGCCAGAAAGTTGCATCCTGCTGAGTAGTGGGCCTAGAGCAATGGTGGGCAGGTGTGTGATAAATCATCTGTGGGGTGGCCATGTGGATCTGCCATTGGCTTCCAAATGGCTTGTGACTGACATGGTGAAGCCAGCAGGCCCTTATATGTAAAGGCATCTTGTTATATGGAGAGGTTTCAGTACATTGTTCAGAATCAGGTTGCTATGGTGAAGGAGGCAAGCTATGTGGGATCAAAGTCTTGTTCTTGTATTCTCCTGCAGACCCTGACCCTCCACACGTTACAGAACTCCCTCCCGCACTGTGTCCCAGTTGAAAACCTTGCATATCATGAAGCAAATACAAAACTCCCAGTGCAACAGCAAGAAACACCACGAAAATGGAGGATGACCATATGGTTTCACAGAAAACATGGGGAGACATTTAGCCCCCAGTGGCCACAGTTTACCTACAAAGAGAGAATTCAGCACTGCTGCCTCATGTTCATTGGAAAAGAAGAAACCATGTCCTCCCAGTCTCATTGATGCAGACCCAGCTTTGATGGTCTCACTAGAAAGGAAGCTAAAGCTCCTGACAAGAACATATATTTCAAGTGCCCAACCTCACAGGCAGTTTCTCAAAAAGTCTCTAGGCCAGTAGACCTCCATGTTTGTGGAGTGTTTACGGTGTCCTTTACTTTTGGAAACACCTCTACCACTTCCAAGGTTGTGAACTCCTGAGCATATTCAATTCCAGATATGTATTCACAGATTTTCTAACTCTTCTCCTCTAATTGTGTCTTACTTAGGGCAAAGGTTTTGTCAAGGCATTGTTCTGGATGAGAGTGGGAAGATTTTTTTGTAGCACATATTTACATACACATTGGATTCATTTTCAAATTTTTCATTTGAAATACTGAATCCCTGACACTAACCCATATCCTATTAGACTCTGACTACAAATCCTAATATGATGGAGAAGAATAACCCAAATAGAAAAGAAATACAAGCAGTCAGAGGAGGCACGGTGTATATTTGGTCTTGCTATTTGCATGATATAAGGTAGGAGTTATAAATCTTGTCAATTTTTTGTTGAAATAGTTCTCCATGTGTTTTGAAAGTTAACAAATATGTGAGTTTCTGTTTCCCTTTCTCTGTAGTCTATTCAGCGAATGTATTTTCATATGCACATATAGAATCCTACCTGGTATCACACGTATATTCCTATGAGGTGGCTAACTTGGCAGATACAAAGTGTGAGAAGAGATAACTCCTCCTAAATGTTTTTGGAATTGAAAATTCGAATTATGAGTGAGCTTCCTAGTAGAACAACATTATACATAAATCCATGTTCAGTAAAATTAATATTTTTGGATCTGTAGATGATATATATTTCACGATGAATTTTGATTGGCATATATATTGCTACTTTTTAATGTCTTTGTTTGTGTTTTGTATATATATATATATATATATATATATATATATATATAAATATACACTCTCCAGATTTTTCAAAATATGAAATATATGCATCTTATTATACACTCCCTATATTCATTCATGTTCATGTATGTGGATTTATAGTAAACTTTTCATAAGATTATTCTCAGAAATATTCATTCACCTGAAATACATATTTTTTTCCTAGATCTGAAAACTAACTTCAGTGAATGGTGTATACAAATCCTAATATTTCTCCAGTAACTGACCCAGTTTAACATTAATGCAAGTAGATTCCTATGGGACATGATGTATATTTTGATGTTAATTTTTATTCAACACTGGTTCATTGCTATTTCTTTAATTTATGCACATCATAGGATATATATTTCATCCAGAAGTTAGTAAATTTATACGCATTTTTTTTCGCTTTCAATCACTTCCTGCTTCAGAACACATGTATTCCTCCATGTTTCTTGACTGGTCTTTTCATGAGACTTCTTTCCAAACACATTATTTTCGATTTCCATAATCACTTTTGAAGCAAAACTCACACACTCTTCATGATAAACCATAACCCTAATATTACCATTAGATGTATAATTCGTTGAAATGAATGTATGTTTATCAATATAAGATTTCCTGTATATTTTCAGATATCAATTCAATCCATTTTTTAAAGTTGTAACCAGTTATATTATTTATTCACAGTATGGTCTACTCATGCATTATCTCTATATTCATAGACACAGGGTACACCTATTTGTACCCCAATACTAATTTACATATCTTCAAACTATTGCTACAAGAAATGGTGGAAGAAATACTCATGTCTCCTGATCTACATATACATTTTATCACAGTAATATTTTGACACAAAAAGCAAAGGTCACACTTATGATTGTACAAATGTAAAAGTCGTTCTAGCGTTGGAGGAAGAGACAACCAACAGACTGTCTAATGCAACAGCAAAGGGGTTATTGGGGGTCCAGCATGCTGGGGCTCAGAGCTCACTTGAATAGAGAAGAGAGCCCTTAGAACATCTTAAGCAGAGCTTACATACTTAACTTGGAGAGGGAAGGGAGGGAACTTTATTGCTGGTTCAGGGCGAATGGGCAGTTTGCGTGCAACCGGGTGAGGGATTACATTCTGCAGTTTGGCAGTTGGGGACAGCACATTCTGGGAACAAGATTACCAAACAGTTCTCAAGATTTCAATAGTGTTTTGTTAAGAATACAGAAAAACAGGAAGTGACAAATACCTATTTTATTAATCTTTCATTTCCCACTTCTTTTTCTGGTTACGTTTAATCATAAAAGTGATCATTGAGGGGTGTCACATTTTATGTCTGCTAGTGGGGTATATTGTTGTCTGATTACCAAAATTTAACTTGTCCAATTTGAGGTGGAAGGAATGAAACTAAGAGGTGGAGCAAACAGGGTCTACAGTTAGCAATAATATGATGATTATTAATGGACCGGCCAGAGCTGATAAAAGCATAGTTAACCAGGGGGAACGAAGATTCTAACCACCCTTTTTGGGCCTCTCTCTCTCGTTGACACTCTTCAAGGCGTCTTCTCAATTTACTCATAGATAATTTTACAACCAGTATAATCGGAATATAAACAACATTCTTCCCTCAATACAGCACAATAACCCCCTTTTCTCATGAAGAGGAGGTCCAACCTTCGCCTGTTCTGTAAAACAACTTCAGAGAGAGATGTTAAAGATTCCTGTAAGCCTGTGATGGAGGTTTAATATCTTTAAGCTTTGGTCTACTGCTGCTTCTAATTGGGTCATTTATTGTGTTCCATGGACTAGGGCAGTGGTTCCTGTGCCCAGCCCTGCAGCAACTCCTATTCCTAATAGGATGGCTAAAGTGAGGAATACAGATTCCCAGCAGAACCGGGTTGTATGCCCCCTGCTATTTGATCTTAATGAACCTGCATCATGATAGAGCACTCTGGGAAACATCTGCACCATTACATAATTAATCACACCAGTTGACAATTTTATGAAAACATAAACAATGTTTAAGTATATAGAATTATACTCTTGTAGGTTATGGACAGGGCAAGGCACCTAAGATAGCACCGAAAACAGAGAAACAGTCCTTTTTGGTTGCAACCGGATTTAGAGGGCATTGCTTCTGTTGTAATCAATTAATCCCCTGAACCCCAAGTTTAGGTAGTTTCAGAATTTTGTACCCAACATGTAATGGAAGGGGCTAAGAAGTTCACAGTCTGCAGAAGTCCCCCAAAAGCAGTTTTTGTTTCTGTTTTTTTTTCTCTCTTCTGGGCAAGTTAACTTTTTAAGGACACCTAGGAGGGGGAGAGCATTTTTCTTCTATTTTTTGTTTTCTCCCTGCCAGCTGTTACCATGGCGCACAGTTGGTAACTTCTTTATCTTACAAATGTAGCCATCCCTGTGAAGCCCCAGCTCAAGGCCAGAGGCCTTGTTCACATATTTTCTGAAAAACTAGTAAGGGGGTGTCTAGCTTAGGAGTGCTGAATTTTCCAGCCAGTTGCCAAGTAGAACAGGCAACACAAAAAGAGGAAGGTTATCTACATTGAATTATTTTATAGGGACTCTTTTGCTGAAAGTCCTAAAGTCAGCCATGGTGAAGAATTTTGGAGAAGGTCAGTTAAGACTTTTCTGTGGGCCTTGTACAGAGGGGGAAGATGGGGAAGGCGGGGGGTGAGAGTAGCTACGTGGATCTGTGTAGGAGAAAGGAGAGATGTAAAATAATAATGAGAAAGGGGTTTAGGATTTTCCTAGCAACAAAATTTTGAGCAGTAGATCAGGTAGAGCAGAGGGGAAGACGGGAGTGAGTATCCCAAAAAGCCTGTGAGGGACTTTAAATTCTTAGTAACCTTTTTTCAGTGATGATAAAGCAACTTTTATAGCCATTTTTATTACATCTTGAATAGGGGTCTGAGGGCTTTCCTCAGCTGGTTTGAGCTTTCGTATAGCTGGTAAGAGGACCTGGTGGGACTCGGTGCGGGCACTGACAGGAGAAGAGAGGAGTGAGTTGGTGGAAGGGTGCCTCAGTACCTGCTACCTCAGCAAGGGGGCAATTGTCTGAGAACCGAGGTTTGGGTTTTGATCTAGCAATTGGAGGGGAGAAATCAGGTTGCTGAGGTGGGAGTGACAGCAGAGATTCTGGAGCAGAAGGCAGAGGGTGAGGATCTATTGGAGAAGCATAGTTCAGGATGTGAGAGAAGGAGGGAATAGGCCTCCACATAGGGGAATCTCCTTTCACCCTTTTGAGCACTTGCAGAAGTTAAAAAGGTCACACAGAATTTGAGGATCTAGAGACCCATCTGGGGGCCATCAGTTTTGGTTGTCTAATTGGTAATAATGGCCAATGC